>NW_023277153.1:0-78744 GCF_003668045.3 Cricetulus griseus | reverse complement strand
ATTGGGGAAAAAAGAAACAAAAGAAAGTAAAAATAAAGTAATAAAAATCCACATAAAGATGGAAAATTCAAAGAGTATCTAGATAGTATATACCATATTGTTGTCTTTAAATTGTTTGATTGCTGAGGAAAGACTTAGTGCTTCTAAAATACATTTGATTATAAAAACTGCTAAATTAATCCAACTTATACATTTTAAAAATGCTTTCACTTCAAAATTTAAGTCTAAGGACAGGCTACTTGGAAAAAGAATTTCTGTTTGTGTTTCCAAAGAAAATAAAAAGCTATGGATTCCTTCCAGACTAATATGGTTGGATCAAGCAAGACCGCCTAAAGCTGATATGATACAGCTTTTCAGACTACAAAAACAAGGACTTGGTCAGGTTTCTACGTTTTATCATGATCCCAATGGTATAAACATTGCCCCCAATCAGCAGGAAGCAGTTTAGAAAGAACGACACCCATATTCCCAAATATTTTTTTATAAAAGTTTGTTTTCATTTAAATGGGGTTGGTTATAAATGTTAATGAGCATAATAAATCTCTTTTTTAAAAAAAGAAAACGAGAATAGGATATATGAATGAATACTTTACATTGATATGGACTTCCATTTATTGATACAACTTTAAAGTCAATTTTGTCATATGTATATGTCACTTCATGTATAGGTATTGTGTTTACACAGATCTTTTGAAATGATATGCATAATTAAATAAGGTTATATAATCACTTATGATAATCAGAACTTATAACCTAATTTTCTAGATATATAGAGACATATTTGAGGATAGGTATTCTTCAAAACTTTCAAAGACCTACAAAAATATGGCATTTAAATGGTTTAGGATTTTTCTGGGCAGTGAGACACAACTGCTCCTGGCTCGCCAATTATGTCAGAAAGGAGGATGGGCATCGAAGAAAGTCATTATGGAGTTTACTTTCAACGTGGCAAGTTTATCCATTTGCATAAGAAACTGCTCTTGCCTGGACTGTTTGTTGATGTATAAACTGGACATGCAGGACCCACAAGAAAGTGACTGCCAAACTTACAAAACAAGACAGTAATGAAGGGTTCTTGTTGAAATAGAGAAGTTTACCATACACAATGTGGCCTATCGGCTGAAGATGGATGCCACAACATTACAGAGGAACTGAGGGTGACTGTCCAGGTAGCCAGATATCTCTGTCAATTCTAGAGTTTACATATTATCCTTCTGTGGTATTTGATAGAGTTGAAACAGATAGTTATGGTTATAGTTTTCTTCAGTTATTATAAAAGATAAGTTACCCTTCCTTTTATTTGGACAGAAAACAGGAGACGATGGGGAATGTACTTTGTATGTTTTTCTTATTGATTGTTGAAGAAAGTTCTGTTTGGCCAATGAAATGGCAAGTGAGACAGGACTAGGAGTCAAAGAGGATTCTGGGAAATGTAGTAGAGAAGTGGTGATCCAGGCAGGAAGTGACATAGCAAGGAGACTCATATTTAAGCAAGTAGAAAGAGGAAGTGCCCCTTTGTCCTTCACCTACTCCAGCAGCAGGATGTGAGCCACCATCAAGGAGGGATGCCAATAAGGCGTCAGATAAAATAAGTCTTATAAAATATATAGATTTATGATAATTAAGACTGAGCTAACAGATGAGAACCCTAGTCATTGGCCAAGCGGCATTTGAACCTAATACAAGTCTCTCTGTGTATTAATTAGGGCCCTAACTCGGGCAGGTTTCTGACATAGAGCAAACACGTGGCGGTGGGGCTTGAAGGTTTTTGTGGAAAGATTTATTGTCACAACATGCATACACTATACATACATATAAAAAAACTAAGGAATTGAACATTAAGGTATCTTTGCTACTCAAGGAGAGATCCATATACCAATAGCCCTGTCATTTATGGAAAAGTACATATGAATTAAAAATGTGTACTATTCAAACTCAGAATATCCATTTTAACAAGATCCTAGATGATTCCTATGTGTATAGACATTTGAAGATCTAACTTAAATGAAATCTTTTCCTATGGTATCTATAATCTAGGTAGAAAATTGCATGGATAGAAACAGAACAAAGAAAAATAAAAAAAATAGAGGATAAAAATGAGGAATGAAATTTTTAAATAAATAATCAAAAAAGGGCTCAAGGGCATGTTTTCTCCAAAAACCTTCTTATATAACCACTCTTTCCCCTCCTATGAAAGGTACATTCTTTGGTCCTGAAGGCTTTAAGCTATTTTATCTCTTTACAACAATGTTGCTCAACCAGACAACAGGAATCACTTGAGGATCTTTTATTAAAACACTTTGTTTTCCCCTGGCCTAATTAAAGAAGAATTTCTGGTGATGAGCCTGGAAGAAAATCACTCCTTTGGAAAAGCTCTCCAGATGATTCTAATGTATAGTAAGGATGGAGAGTCAACTTATGGTGACTGCTTTAATTCACTATTGGTTGATCTGAAAGTTGGATTCCTCAATGGAACTCTGTTACTTTCTTGGCATATATGCATATATGTATGTATGTGTATATGTATATCTGTGCATGCAAAATAGTTATCCACTAGAATGAAAGTAATGAATATCCTTCATGCACACTATACAATAGCATAGAGTATTAGGTTTAAATTTATAAATGATAATTTTCTTATAAAACTTTTTCGCGTAAAAGGCAAAGGTAGGGCCGGCAGATCAAGAGGAATTCTTGTTCCAGAGCAATAAGAGTCCATAATGGCAGGGGAAAGACTTGAAGTATCACATCACAACCACACAGAGAAACTATCGAAAAGGCAATGGTAGTGGGGTGAGGTTATAAGCCCTCAAAGCTCTGCTACAGTGATATACTTTCTCTGAAAAGGGTGCATATTCTAATGATGCTAAAACTGAAGATCAAGTATTAAAATATAAAAGTATGTTTGGAATATTTCTTATTCAAACCACCATAAAAATTAAATTACCTTTATGAAGAATTAAATAAGTAGTACCCAAAAATCTATAGCAAAATCAATTTTAACCTTTTAAGATTGCTAAATGAAGTGAAAACAGACGTTGTATGAATGCTCCATATAACATGAATTTTTTAACACAGGTTCAGCAAATAAATAAAAAGTAATTCTAACTAAAATAAATTTTGAAAAATATAAAGGCAAAATTTCTTCCCAAGATCAAGTTCTCTCCCTTCTTGTCTGATTTCTGCCATTAAGATACCTGTCACACTTGATTAGAGGCTACTCAGTACTAAAGTTTACACTTCTTCCCCCACTCCGAGGATAGAAGATTAAGTTAGCTATCTAGCCTCAGTCACATTTGGCTGATTTGATTTTTACTTCAGCTCCAAGAAAGGTTCTGTGCTGAAAATTACAGCACTCACTTGCTGGGTACTGAGGCAATTTCCCCATCTCTCCTATAAGAGAAGCTATTTAGTGGAAACTCAAAATTGTAATGTGCACCACTAGTGGATAATTTGGTGATTAATGTAGAATAGGACAGATTTGTATAGTAGAAGTACAATACAAGAGGACAATGCAACCCAGGACTTCCTTAGAAAGTAGATATTGCTATTATACATATAAAAGGAATGAGAAATAAGTCTTTCATTTTACATGGTCAATCTGAATAATTGAGAGCCATAGTATCTGATAGGATACTACCAAATGTAATTCACTGTAAAGCTAGATCCAGTCGTAATTTGCTCCCAAATGAGCTCAAATTTGTACTTGTCTTACTTTCCCTTGAGGTATAAATGCATTTCCCAGTAAATGTCAGTATCTTCTTCAGAGGTACAACAGAAAGTAAAGGCCTATAGGAATTTGTTGAGAATATTAATCCCCTCCTCAGGCAGGTACAACAGGAGCAGTGGGGAAAGAATGAGAACTTTAAGTACAATAACTGCAATGTATAGCTATTCTGCCTCTGACTTTTTTATCTACATGCATTTGTTACATCATTTGAAATGATTTTTGCTCTAAAATGCAGGGAAGTAAAAAAAAATGACTGGGTTATTACCAGATGCATATCATGGGAAAAATCTGTTACATGTGTCTTAGTAAAATAGACAATTCTTGGTCCAAATTGTGAAGGGACCTTTTGAGATTGCTGTAATAATTCCCCACTATATTCTTAGCCAAAGAAGATACAGGACTCTCTAGTCCTATTGGAACAGACCTGTGTGCAATCTCAATTACTTGGTCAATACATGCAGGAATTTTCTAAGTTCTAGGCCACAGTAGGCTGTGAACTTTGTTCAGAACCAGCTTAGAGAACTTAGCCATACCCTGCCTCAAAATGTGAGTGGTATATAATGATAAATATGTATGAAAATTCCATAAGGACATGCATGTTTTTATTTTAATTAAGTACAAAATAAAAAGCTGACCCTTAAAAGTTAAAAGTTAAAAAAGACCAAATATATAAATTTTTTAAATAATATTTCTTCTTAGATTTAGGAGCTCTGTAGATCTGATAACTATTTTCCTTATAAAAAGGGGAGAGGGTACAGAGATACTTAGAGAGAAAAGACATCTTAGGATGAAGCAGAGATTGAATATGAGGGAATCGCCAAGGAACACTTAGGACAGTAAGAAGCTAAAGACATGGGGAATAATTTCCTACTAGACTCCTTTTTTCCTTTTTTAAAATTTAATTTAGACACAAGCTTGCTTCACATGTCAATCCCAGCTCCCTGTCCCTCCCATCTTCTCATGCCCACAACCCTCCCCAACCTCCCACCTGATCCCCCTTCAATCACCAGGAAGCGTGAGGCCGTCCATGGGGGATCTTTAAAGTCTAACGTCAACCAGGGCATATCCTAGGCCCTACCATGTGTGTCAAGGCTAAGAGCGCAGCTCTCCAAGTGGAATGGGCTTCCAAAGTCCATTCGTACTACAGGGATAAATGCTGATCTACTACCCGAGGTGCCATACATTGCCAAGCCTCTTCACTGACACCCGAGTACAGGGGTTCTGGATCAGTCCCATACTGGTCTCCCAGCCATAAGTCTGAGGTCAATGAGCTCCCACATGTTCAGGTAAGTTTTTTCTGTGGGTTTCATCAGTGTGGTCTTTGCTTTCTACTCCTCCCTCTCTGCAACTGGGTTCCAGGAGTTCAGTTCAGTGTTTAGCTGTGGGTGTCTGCTTCTGCTTCCATCAGCTACTGGATGAAAGCTCTAGGATGGCATTTAAGGCAATCATCAATCTCATTATTGGGAAAGGGCATTGAAGGTAGCCATTCCAACTGGGAGAATGACTGCAAATCTGATACTAGGCTTCTAGAGACAATACTGCAAAAGAATGCATTTTTGTTGTTTCAGATATCATTTTTGGTAATTTGTTGGGGCAACACTAGGAAATCAATGTAGCATCCAATACAAAACACATTTATTATGTAATCATAGGTGTATCTTCACATTACTGGTAAGGAAACTGAGCCAATCAGCAGTTTAAATCAACTTTTACATATGCTCATTTGACTCCAATTTTGTTCTCTTTCCAGTAATCTACACTCATTGTTTAAGATAAAATCAATTGTCTTCTGAGTGAGCACCACATACTTAATATACACATGAATCACCAAGGGTATTATTAAAGCACTTGCCCAGATCTAGGCCCTGAAGGCAGCTGAGATTCTCATTTTCTAACATGCTCTCAGGAAACTATTAGATTTCTCGTGCATGGACCACCATTCAGGTTGTAAGGATATAAAGCAGCACTTTGTGTTTATGCAAAGGTTCTTACAATGAAAAGTTTCACCTTTATGAGCCAGGGAGTCTCTGTATGAAAGGAGCTTGTCATCTTTGCTATTTAATTATGAGAATTGTCCTAGACAGTGTAAAAGTAGACATGGTTCAGTAATACATCTATTTATAGGTACTAAGTTTTAAATTTCTCATCATTTTCACATCCAGCAAAATACTGTTTTTCATTCAAAATGTTTTAGGAATTAAAAATATACTTCAAAAAATGAGGGCTTCTGGGAAGAGTACACTACTTGGTTATCCAGTACCAAATGATCAGCCCTGAAAACATCCATAGAGGTAATGTTACACAAAGAGAACGGGTTTTATTTGGGATTGTGGTGTTTGTGTGTGTGTGTGTGTGTGTGTGTGTGTGTGTGTGTGTGTATATGTGTGTGTGTGTGTGTGTGTGTGTGTGTGCATGCTTAAAACAACAATTAATGAAAAAAGGAGCCATGCTATATTGGAGGGTTTGGAGGGAAAAAGGGAAGTGCGAATTACATTATATTCTCCAAAATAAAATCAATAATAAAACAATATGCAAAAGAAAGAACTTTGCTGAAGATATAGCTTAGTTGGTACAGTACTTGCCTAGCAAACATGAAGCCCTGGTTTCCATCCTATGTCCCACATAAGCTGCAAGGAGTGGTGCATGAAGTTAACCCTGGTGACAATGGGAAGATCAGGGTTCTTGGTCATTTCAGGCAGCATAGCCAATCCATGTCTGCCCTGGGATACTTGAAACGCTGTTTAAAAAGAGAAAAATAAAAACAATATTGTCAGTTCATGTTTGGTCTGCATTATATATTTTGCTTAAGCTTAGAACTATGGTATTTGAGAAAAATCCAGTCAGTGGAGAAAATGCTTTGACTGGGAAATAAAATATAAGAATTTCAAATTCTAACTTTGTGCCATACTAGCAAAGGGAATAGAGCTTTAGGAAAAGAAGACAAACACAGGAAATGGAGCCCAGGATCTAATCAGTCCCTTAATTAAATGACACTTAAGTCACATCATTTTGAAAATTAACCTATATACACCATCTTGTATATAAAGCATAAACACTTAGAACTAGCATGTCCATGCCAAAGTAATATTTTGATGCCAAATGGAACTTAACTCAAAATGATACCTGACAGGGCTTTGGATATAGCTTATATGGTTTGCTGAGAATATGCAAAGCCTTGGGTACCATGCTCAAAACAGAAAAAGAAAGGAAGAAAGAAGTAACACTTCTTCCTGTGAAGTTAATCTTGATTTCTACTTCCTTTCTTTCATTGGTGAGCTACTAAAATGACTCATGAGACATTTACCCTATATTTATTAGGTGTTCAACACTAACCTGTAATTTGAAAATTTTTCATTGGCAATATGCAAGAAAAAACATCATGGCCACAGAAAAAAAATCTTATTCTAGCCGAGCAGTGGTGACACACATGTGTAACACCTGCACTTGGGAAGAAGAGGCAGGGAGATCTCAGTGAGTTAAGGATAGCTTGGTGAATAAAACAAGTTCCAGGACAGCCAGTACTGTTACATAAATCCCCCTCAAAAAAGATGAAAAGAAAGAAAGAAAAATATCTTTTCAAGGTAGGAGAAACTTGATTTTAAATACAATGTTGAGTTACTGTTCCAAAGGAATGTCTTCTATTATGCAAAGTGAATCCGGCACAAGATGCATGACCAACTGAGGAAACAAGTATTAATTCAAGTGAGGCCAAGAGAGCAGTGGTAAATGAGAAACTGTCTGGAATAAGAATGCTTATACAGGTTTTGAAGTATAGTATAATAGCTACTGTTCCTATAAGTTGCTTAATGTGTGCATTGTTTTAGTTCATATTATCCTGTCTAATATTAATCAAAAGTTACTCCTTTCCCTAGAAAATAGAATAGTGATTTTGAGATACACATTAATTTCTGTTACTAATGTAAAGACACATTATACATTCAGAAATAATGAATCAGCCAGGCTTACGGGGAACACAAAACCCCCTAGAAAGGATGGTGAAGATTTGCAGATACACAGACAAATGGAAACTCAGAATGCCAGAAATGATATGCAAAAAATGTAAGACAAAGAGATAGCATGAACAACACAGAGAAATGAAGGATTGACTGCTTAAATAGGCACTGAAAATTTGAACGAAATAGAGAAAGGATGGATTGACTATTTCAATAGGCACTGCCAATTTTTTCCAAATTTGTATGGTCTAAGTACAAATACCTATATATGGAACTCACAGATTTTCTTATTGGCTCTGCTATGGTCTGCATATGATACTATCCCCATAATCATTTTGTTGGATGAAGATAGTCATGTGCCCCAATTTACATCAGCAAAATTCAACTTTGTATGTGTTTTCAGGTGGTGGTGGTGGTGGTGGTGGTGGTGCTGTGGTGGTGGTGTGTGTGTGTGTGTGTGTGTGTGTGTGTGTGTGTGTGTGTGTGTATGTGTGTGTATGGATGTGCGTGCATGTAGCCAGAGGAAAAGTTCAGGTGTCCTGTTTGTTCTCTATCAGTCTATACTTTATTGCCCTGAGGTTTGTTCTCTATCAGTCTATACTTTATTGCCCTGAGAACCTGAAGTTCAGCTATAACCCAGCATATCCTAGTAATTTTTCTCTGTCCCCGACTGCACTGGCATTACTGGCATAAGTCAGATTTTACATGGGTACTAGGATTTAAACTCATGTTTTCATGCCTTAATAACAATTTTTCTTATCCACTGAAACATTTCTTTGTTTTCAGTTTTCTGATCTACTGAACCATTTCTTTGGTTTCTTATCTACTGAAACATTTCTTTGGTATCAACAATCTTTAACATTGAAAGACAGTGAAACACAGCTTTGAAAAAGCTGTTTGCCAAAGAGTCTTAGGGAGTGGATGTGAAATCTGAGGACAGGGAGAGGAAGAGGTGGCAACAGCAAAATAAAACTGATAGTGGCTAACTTGAAACAAGGTCTCCCAAGGCCTTTGTAGAGTCTTCATTTGAATCCCATCATGTTGAACTTTGTAAGATAGATCAGATACCTTAACAGTTTGAGGTTGCTGTATATTAAGTGGACATTTTAGTTAGAGCTATTTCAAAATAAAAAATAATTTCCCTAGTAATCAAAAGAAGAATGTGGACAATGACTTTACAGAAGCATATCTTCAATGTACTCTTGAAGTAATACTAAGGAATGCTTTCAACTGTCAATTTAAAGATGTGGAAATGAAGGATTGTGGGGGCTTTAAATTATGCAAGATATTTTAAAATTCTGCTTTGTAACACTAACAGTTTATTTTATGACTATAGTCAAATTAAGTTATTGTCTTCTTTGAAGCTAGTTGCAAGAACCATCAAATAAATGAAATTGAAGATTCAGACTACTTCCTTGTACAAACTATCTCCTTACTTGTGATTACAGTTTTGAGTGATGACTTAGCTCAGTTAAGAATTTGTTCATTTCAGTGGAGGACAGTGATTTTTGGTTCTTAAACTAGAGGATGAGGAAAACAGTACCAGGAGACAGCACATGAATGTACAGATATCGCACAAATCTAGTGAAATCAGTTATGACAAAAGAAACCAACAGAAATCCAGGCACAACTCTGACCAATAGGATGGTTTAACATCTCTCACAGGAAATATCTTTCTGCTATTAAGCTCAAGGACACTCAAAAAGCACTATTTCCCTTGGGCTTCAAAAACACAGGAAGGGTGCCATTTATAAATTCATAAAATACTCTGTTAACTAGTAAATACCTACTTCCAAAGGCACATCTTAATGTCAGGGAAAAAATCAGTTCTTGAAAGGGGGTATATTACCTGTGTGAATCCCATGTCCCTAAAAGGTGTTTCAAAATTTAAAGGCTCCTTTGGGAGACACAGAATTGCATATGTGTAAGTAAATTACATATTCAGCCTGTCAAAATCTCTGGAAAACTGAGAACAAGGTCAAAATCATTTCTCCTCCCTGGCAATTTCTTCAGGAGACATTCAGCATGTACCTGGATCACAAAGAGGCAGGGGTGTAGAAACAGTACCTCAGACCTATCTGTGAAGCTCTACACAAGTATCTTAACCGTAACTATAGAGCATATCATGAATCTGGAGATGTCATTTAATTGGGATTTTGAAAAAGTAGAAATATCATTTAAATCTCAGTTCTCAATATGATGCTGGATTTTTATAGACTAAGAAACTCAGACAAAAAGAGAGGGAAAAATAGGGGAATAAAAATAATAAATAAATAATAAAGAGAGACAGAAAGAAGATACATTAATTTTCACCCACATTCGGCCTGTACTAGAGTGACTTGTTAGCTAGATTCTGGAACTTATATTTTTCTAGGGCTTCTATTACTTCCTTGGTAAGAAGAGTGACTCATTATGCACTGTATTTTGTAAACATGGTGATTTATGCTGAATACTTGTTACCTTTCTGTATTTTGGAATTCTAGCCGATTTGAGGTAGAGAACAAATTGCCAGTGTTGTGCTTTTTAAATCTTGAAGTCAGGGAAGAGTTTTCATTTGTGGTTTCTGAGTTAACATATGTTTCTCCTTTCATTTTGATTCTTGGTTGAATTTATTTCTTCACGACTGCTGGACTGAAAAAGACACACATCGGAATGTGTTAAGACCAACCACTTAATCTCCTTGTATAAAAATCAATCAAAACAGAGCCGGCAATGTTCTTGCAGAGGACTCAGATTTGATTGCTAACACCTAAATAGTGCCACAGAAACAGCTGAAACTTTAGTTCTGGGGCTTTGGGGGTCTGATATCCCCTTCTGACCTCCATGTACAGGAGGAATGAACATGGTACACTTGTAGATATTAAAGTAAAACTATCATACAAATAAAATAAGGTTTTCTAAAAATCAAAAGATTGATAATGAAATCTATCCCACATATATACTATAACATTATATAGAAAGTATTATAGCAACATTACTCATGACAGGAAACTTAGAAGGCCCATTAAAATGCATTAATGGATAGATGAATAGATGAAGAAAACAAAATATTGACATGCTTATGAAATGTACCATTCAATGTACAAAGGCTTACTATCTATGAATCTTGCGAGACGAATAATCTTTGAAAGTATTCTAAGCCAAGGATGGCATACACAAAAGGCAGGAGTTTGAATAAACTCAAATGTGAAAAACAGGCAATACAATATAGAGTGCTAAATAATCCTACCCGGATTCTTTAATTTGACTACTGAATAACCCAAAGGCCTATGTGTTGAATATTGGTTCTTAGGATAGGGCTATTTTGAGACAATAAGACTTCTAGGAGATAGGGAATTACAGGAGGCCCTTAGGTCTCCTACGGGGGTTTTGGGAACTTATCAATCTCCTCTCTGCACTTATTCGAGATGGGAGCCTTTTGCCTATGCATGTATTCTTGCCAGGACGGGACACTATTTACCAATTTTGTCTCTAAAAGTATGTGGTAAGTTACCATATCTCTGAGTATTTTTGCCTCTGATATTGTATGTTAATAATGTGAAGCTGACTATTATACTAGCTAATGGAAAAAGGGAAATTGACAGTTTTAATTAAGGTCATTATAAAACATAACAAATGTACTGAATTACAATGAATTGTACACATTTTAATGGTGCATTAAATGGTCCATAAATCATACATCAGCAGCAGAGCATATTTTTTGAAGGCTCAAAAAAAAAAGAAGTTTGAGAAAAGATATTGCCCTTGGCACATAACACTAAGGGTACAGAACAAAGAAAGAATATTGAAAGCTCAATGGGAAAACATTAAGTAACATATAAAGATAGACCTATTATAACTATTACCAACTACTCACTGGAAACAATAACTTCTGGAAAGATCAGAGTCTGGATAGATGTCCTGCAGATCACACACACACACACACACACTCCAACAACAATATAACCAGGCATAAATATCATGGGCACTGATGTCTCTCAACATCAATGTTTTCAATTCCCCAATAAAAAGACACAAACTAACACAATGGATATGAAAACAGGATTCAATTCATCTAAGTCACACACCTCAATCTAATGGTAGACATTCTCTGAGTAACAGAATGGAAAATTATCTTCAAGCAAATAGACCTAAGAAGTTGGTGAAGCCATTTTCATATCTGAAAAAATAGACTTCAAACCAAAACTCAGCAGAAGAGATAGGGAAGGGCACTGCATACTCACCAAAGGAAAAATCCATAAGAGGAGAATTTAAGCCTTGACACTTATGTGTCAAACACAAGGCTATCCAAGTACATAAAACACACAAACAAACAATAAGAAAAACAAACCACCACTACAGTTTGAGTCACTTATTTATTTATCCTAACATAGTAATAGAGACTTTAATCCCCCCTCACAAATAGACATAGTATCCAGACAAAAAATAAACAGAGAAATACTGGAGGTAACTGATATTACTACCAAATGGACCTAATAGATATTTTCTGAACATTTCACACCAATAAAATATATATATATATATATATATATATATATATATATATATATATATTTCTTGGTACTTCATGGAACTTTCTCCAAAACTGACCACATACTGAGACATAAAACAAGTCACAAAAGATACAAGAACACTGAAATAACACTATGAATCCTATCTGACCACCATGAGGAAACAAAACAAATTTGAATATCATTAATAATAGAATCACCAGAAAGCTTGCAAACCCATGGAAACTGAATAACTCTCTGCTGAATAAGGAAAATGTGTCAAGAAAGAAATTAAGGATTTTCTCAGATTGAATGAAAATAAAATTACAGCACACCCAAAATTATGGGACACAATAAAGTTGGTTCTAAGAGGCAAGTTCAAAGCACTAAGTGCCAATATAAACATTGCAACAATCTTATACAAGTAATGTAACAGCACACTGAACATTTTAGAACAAAAGGAAAAAAAAAACACACAAAAGGAGTAGTGTTGACGTGACTCCCCCCCCAGGTCCTATAGCTATTTCGCCCAAATTAACATACAGAGGCTTATATTAATTATAAACTGTTTGGCTGATGGCTCAGGGTACTTGTTGTCCACCTCTTTCTGATTAATTAACCCATTTCTATTAATCTGTGTATCTTCAGGTAGTCTTAGAATACTGGTGATTCCCAAGTCTCTAGCTATCTTGGTCACTGCATGGTGTGTCTCCCTGACTCTGTCTGCTCCCTTTCTCTCTCCCTGTTTTGATTTGCCACCTGGCTAAATCCTGCATTTCATTGGCCAAACATCTTTATTCATCAATCAATAATAGAAACATATATTCATAGCATTCAGAAGGACATCCCCCATCAGAGTAGAGGGCAAGAAATATTCAAACAGGGCTAAAATCAATAACATAGAAACAGCAAGAACAAAAATTTATAGAGAATCAAACTAACAGCATTGTTTCTCTGAGAAAATCAATAAGATTGTAAAATATTTATTCAAATTAAGCACACAGAGAAAAAAGACTGGTGAATAGTCTTGAAGCCATTGGTACAGGAAAAGGCTTTCTGAAAAGAATACCACCAGCATAGGAACTAAGGTAAAAAATTTACAAAAGGGACCTTTGAAACTGAAAATCTTCTGTATGGCAAAGGAAAATGTCATTCAGACAAAGTGGTAGGTTAAGAATGCAAAATGTTGTATTACTAACAACTCATCTGATATATAAAGACCTAAAAAAAAACCTAGTTAAAAAGCAAATAACCCAATTAAAAATTGGGTACAGTTCTTAACAGAGAATTCTGAAAAGAGGAAACTAAACTAAAATGGGTGAGATACAATTAAAGAAATGGTAACATCCTTAACCATTGGGGAAGAGCAAAGCAAAACTTTGAGGTTACATCTTATACCTATGAGAAAGACTAAATTCAATAAAACAGGTGATAGCTCATGATGATGAGGATATGGAGCAAAGGAAACAGCCATCCATTGATGATGAGAGTGCAAATTTTAATATCCAGTAAGAAAATCAATGGGGAATTTTTTTTTGGAAAATGGGAAACTATCTGAAGATCTAGGTATACCATTCTTGGGTATGTAATGCAATCGATATTTTATCTTACCAGAAAGACACTTGCTCAACATTATTTGTTGTGGCTCTATTCATAAAAACCAGAATTTGGAAACAACCTAGATGTCCCTCAACAGAATAATGGATAAAGAAAATTTGATATCTGTACATCATGCAGTATTATTCTGCCATTATGGAAAATGAAACCATGAAATTCACAGATAAATGGGTGGAACTTCTCTCCTCTTTCTCTCCCTGTCTCTGTCTGTTCCTTTCTCTCTCTCTCTCTCCCCCCCTCATTCCCTTTTCCACTGTTCTGCTACTCCTGTACCCAGAGGCTGATCTCCCCCTCCACTTTCCCCTTTTTATGATTCCGTTCCCTGAAATGCATAAATAAATAAATAAATAAATAAATAAATAAATAAATTCATCCAGAGTGAGATAACACAGAAGGATAAATGTGGTATGTATTTGCTTATGTATGGACAATAGATGTTAAGTCAATGACAAAAAAGCTACCATACTCAAAATTACAAAGATAATTTACACAGTAAGTTTCCACTAGGGGACAGATATTGTTAGGAAAGGGAAATAGAATAGAAAGTTGTGGATGAAATTCTGGGAGGCTACAATGAGAAAATCAAGAGGAGAATGGGAGGAATAGGGGGATGATGGCGGGAATATGAAGAGTGGCAGCTAATATTAAGGGCAAATTGAAGGCTAGTATAGAAATCTAATATAGTAATAGCTTACCAATATATATGAAGGAAATCTAAGTTAAATTGCTAAATGAAGTGGCATATTGAGTGCCAAATGGACATCCCTTGTCACCAAAGGGGCTTCAAGTACTAGGAATGGGGCATATATAATTGCTTTTTTGGCCAAAGTGTTCCCATGGTTACTTGTAAACAACCCAGGATGTTGACAATAAATAAAGTTTGCTCCCCACCAACTGGTGGCAAGGCCACAATGAAAAAGACAACACACATACAATTCGTTACACATGGAGAAGCTGAGCTTGTGCCTACATAGAACCTTCACTCCTATGTTCTTTGTTAACAGAAGGTGCTGTGTATGCCACCAAAGGGGAAACATGAACAACAACCAGCCACAAATCCTTTATCTTCAATGTTGTCCTGCCTTCACTATATGGTAGTGCGATGGTGGCACAAAGCTTGTGTGAGTAACCAAACAATATCTGATTTAAACAAAGGCTCACTCCACAAGATGAAATCCATATCTGATACTGCTTGGCTGGCCAGGAACGTGCAACTATATAGCTCATGGAACTATGGCAAAAGCAAATAATACTTTTCATAAACAAGGAAATATTAAAAGTAAGTGAATAAAAAAGAATGTAGCAATACAATGATTCCTTAAGACATTTTGCTATACTCAGAGATCATTGCCTTTCTCAGGCATTATCAGAGAACCTTTCTTGTGTAGCAGATGGGAAAAAATACAGAGACTCACTGCTAGCCAATATGTAGCTAGTGAGAGACCTTGGGGCACTCAGGTTAAACAAGATGTCTCTATCAAATCCCTTCCCATGGCTTATGATCCCTGGGGAAGGGGAAGTGGAAAACGTGTCCTTTGCATAAGTATTAAGGCTTCCAGTTTAGTGATTTTTATGACCTTAGTAAGCTGGCAAAAAGTGGGTCTTTGTTTCTTGTGCTTTCTCTTGGGCTCTTTTCCTTCTGTGTGTTTTGTCCAATTCCAATGTCTTAGTTATTTTATCTATTTCATTTTATTATTAATACATAAAAGGTAATTATTTATATGTAATATAAATGTGTATGTTATAAATCTTCACAAAAATACCCATATGTGCTTTATAGCAATCCTATAGCATAAAGCATGTAAGTTATTATATCATTTATATAATATATATTATGATATCACATAATTTTTATATATGTACTCTTGCACTTGGAAACACATTTAAATTATATCTAACATGTTTTTAAAATATTTTTTATTTCCTTAATTATTTTACCCGTTTTCCATATTTTTCAGTATGCTTTTATGACTTAAGGTGTGAAAATGCCATAAGCAATTAACGTGATTTCCTTGTAAAGATTTCCAGTGAAATTAATTATTTAAACATATTCCGTCCCAAAAAAAAGAGAAGACGAACCTTCAGAATCTACTACTAGATTCCTGTATTTTGACCTTAGGCAGCAGACACCAATGTATAAGCTGGCTGCTACTAGCATTAATAGAATAGGAGAAGTATGAACAAACCACTGTTAAATTGAGGGTATATCTCATTAATAAAGTACCTGCTTATCATGTAAAGTACTCAATCAAACACCATGTTTTCAAAGGAACAACAAAGGAAGAAAAGAAAATCTCAAATAAAGACTACCTTATTGCAGAGGTTGTAGTTCAAGAGATTCCTGTGGCTCTACCAGTATTTTAGATCTCAGGATCTGGGGATTTTTCTTTTTTTTTTTTAAATAAGAAGAGAAAAAGTCAAACAATAGCCCCTAGCTATTTAACCAGAGTTGTCCTCTTTAAGACCAGCAAAGCAATACATGGGGTAGAATGTGTTCCCTGCTTTTGAAACAAAGTAAGCCCCTTATATCTGGAAGGGATTCTTTCTCCTCCCCATTTAGTTGGCTACTTCAGATCTTAAGGTCATGAGTAGGTGGGATACTTAGCTCTTCCTGTGAATCCAGCACAATCAATCTTTAATCTTTCTTCAGAGACCCTGGTCCTCACTACTGAGGAGAGAATTGGTTTTCTTAAGGAGACCATGGGTCACATTCAAAGCCATTCATTTAGGGGAAGAGATCTTGAGCCCCACCAAATGAGACTGTTAGACTTTGAAGTCCTTTAAGAACTCTGCTCCTGAAAATAGTAGATGAGAAACTTGAGCATTTTTACGAGGCACAAGGCCACCCCTGAGAAGAAGATTCCCTTGGTAAGTGGAAAAAGGGGTTCTGAGAGCGGATGTATTTACTTTGTTTGTAAGGCTGCTACGTATTTTTCTTTTTTCTTCTTTATATTTTTTCATTTTTATTTGAATTAGAATCAAGATTGCTTTTCATGTCAATCCCAGTTCCCTCTTACTCCCCTCCTCCCCTAATACCCTCCAACACAACTAAAACCCTGCCTATCACATATCCTTTCTGCTCCCCAGGAAGGGTGAGGCCCTCCATAGGGGTTGTTAAGGATCTGACCTATCCATTGGGGTAGGGACCAGGCCCACCGGAGTATGTCTTGGCTCAGGGAGTAGACCTCTTTTTGGAATGGGCTCCCAAATTCCACACCTATGCTAGGGATAAGTACTGCTCTACTACAAGAGGCCCCACGGAATTCTGAGGTCTGGATCATTCTGCTGCTGGTTTCTCAAGTATCAGTCTGGGGACCCAGAGCTTTCCGTTGTTCAGGACAGATGTTTCTGTGGATTTCACCAGACTGGTCTGGAACCCTTTGCTCATCACTTGCCTTTCTCTGCAACTGGATTCCAGAGTTCAGCTCAGTGATTTGCTGTGGGTGTCTGCTTCTACTTCCACAAGATACTGGATGAAGGCTAAAGGATGGCATATAAGTTAGATGGGGTCATCCTTGTGGATCTCTGAACATTCCCCTTGTGCCAGATTTCTCTTTAAAACTATAATGGCTCTCTCTACTAAGGTAACACTTTTCTTGCTCTCCTCAGAAAGCTGCTATTGTATTAGGCTTCCATGTGTCTCTAAGCATCTAAGCAATAGTGGAGGGGCTACCTTAAAAGCCCTTCCCCTATGATGAGATTAATGACTACCTTAAATCTCATCCTAGGGCTTCATCCAGTATCTGATGGAAGCTACTGTTCAATTTTACCTTTTTTATTGCCTTATTATATGAATTCCCATTTGTCCTTGAAAGCAGAGTTCTCTATGTTTTATATAACACCATGTCTAAATTCCCTAGAAATATTGTTTGACACTGTCTCCGTATACTTTCTTCTATTCTCATACCACCTAAATGTTAAACTATTCACTAAATCAAGATTTGAGAGTAAAAACAAGTACTTTCCAAACTTTAATATTTTCCATCAAATGTTTTGAGTTTTGTGCTCTGGGCTGGCAGGCCATTTATAAATGGAGGCAGAATACAGGTAGTTCGAGACAAAAGGGAGGATTCCAAGTGTCATCCTCGATCTATACATAGAACTGTCGCCTAAGGAAAACCAAAACCAAAACGAACAACAGCAACCATGCCACACTCCTAAAATAAAACAAACAAACAAACAAACAAACAAACAACAAACTGACCATGACGCTATGGTGTCTGTGTTTAGTACTATAATGCTTATATTGAGACGTGGAGTTGGCAGGATGTAAGAATTCCAAGTTCAATCCTAGCCTGTACCAAAGAGAATCCTAATCTTGCTTCAAAAATAAAAAGTAAAGGTGGCACAGTGTCACACAGGTTGGTGGTATTTATACTTATATAATGCCATTATTCTGAGGGGAAGGGAGGAAAAGTCTAGGGATTGCCAATTTAAGGAAGGCCTGGGATCTATAAAGTGATTTTCCTTGATGAGAATGGTGTGGGGGCTAAGTAGGCACTGTGTTGGCATAGGACTGTAATTGCATCTCGGGGAAATGGAAATATGCAGAGGGAACAAATCTCTCAAGATTTGAATACAAAACTCATCTGGGATAGACAGAGAAAGCTTGCCTCAGGAAAAAATAAAAGCTGCAAATCCTTTGCTGAAGGGCGGTCAGCATGGTGATGCAAGAGTATTAACACAGCGATGATTAGTGAAGACATGAGAGCATGAGAGTGCAAGTATCGCGAGACTCAACCTCACTCCGGGTATATATAGAGAAAGCTGCTGATGAGGCAGAGAATTTGCTCTGGAAGTAGCAGGACGAGAAGGTGTATGTGGTTGTGTTAGAATGTTCCTGTGATTCCAGCCCTGAGAATTGGAGGCCTGAGGGTACAAGAATTGTGAGTTTTAGCTTTTATTGACTTGTATAGAGTCCCTGTCTGGAAAATAATTAATTACCACAGAAAGTGGGCACAGTGATGTGGTGGGCGTCTGTGTTGCGGGCAAGGCTTTAACGGCTACTCTGAATTTTAGAGAGTTAACGAGGGTATGCGGCTCACAAAGTTTAATTTGGCTTATCTGGGCAATGTAGAGAAGCACTTTTTTGTTTTGTTTTGTTTTTCTTCTTCATAGAAAAAGAAACCTTGCAGAACCTGGCACAGTGGCGTGGCTGGCATTACATTCGGGGTCACAATTTCTTGAGCTTGGTTTTGGGAACTGGAGATGAGCTGGCATGAGGTATCCCAGTTTGAGTGTCTCAAAAGAGAGGGAGGTGGAAGGGAGGAATGGAAGGATAAGGAAAGGGGAGAGAGTGGGAGAAAGGAAGAGTGAGAGAAAAGAAACTAAAAATCTGTCAAGGCACCTGGCATTGTGGCAAGCAGTTGCTTGGGCTGTCAGAACTGGGTGAGGGATGGGAAGGGTAAGAGAGAGGAAGAAGTGGGGTGAAAAAAGCTGGATCGAGGCAGAAGGGATGGGCTGGATGGTGGTACAACCTTAGGAGGATAGTGAATTTGAGCCCAGCCGGAGGTATGTAGAGACACACTGTCTTTACCCTTAGTGCCTTGCCATGCAGAGTGGTGGCCTAGACTTAAATCTGTACTGAGAGATTGAGATAGTCAGGCAAAAGAACTCTAGTTTGCTACTTCTTGGGGTGTCTAAAGAAATCTCACCTTAATATATTTTTTGTCTTTAGGAAACTGACATCATGAGATGGATGGATAGCACAGTGGCGCCTTGATGGAGCCCTGAGTCCACAAATACTGTGAGATTGGAAAACAAGTGAGGGGGGAGGGGTGGGAGGTTAGAGACTGCAGTAGGTTTGATAGAGTGGGGTGTGGTTAGTGTGGGTGTGGTGTTAGGGTGGGCGTGGCCTTAGGATGGGCATGACCTTGGCAGACTGGGGGTGGTTTACTTTGTGTTTTTTTTAGGACAAGGGGTTCTACATTGCCCCTGGAACTTGATTTATAGACAGGCCTGGTCCTAGAACTCAGAAATATGCCTTCCTGTGCCTCCCAATTGCTGTGATTAAAGGCATGTACCAACACACTAGACTGCAAGTCTGTGTTAATAGAAATTCAAGGTAAACCTGGCATTGTGAGATGGCAGTCATTGTACTTGCACAGTTCAATAATTTTTCACTAGTAATTGGGATGACAATTGCGAGTTTAGGCAAAATAATAGAACTCTTGTTAATAATGAGAAAAAGTGTTGTAGAGATGGTTCAGTGGTTAAGAGTGCTTACTGGCTGCTCTTGCTAGAGGAAGAAGTTTCCATTCCCAGCATCCACAGCATGGTTCAAAATTGTCTATAGCTCCAGTTCTAGGACCACTGATGCCCCATTCTGCCTTCTTGTGCATCAAGTACTCATTTGGTGCATATATGTACATTCATGCAAAGCACACATACAAAGAAAATAAAAATAAATTTTGTAAAGTTTGGGCATGTTGGCACACTTCTTTAATCTTAGCACTCCAGAGGCAGAGGCAGGGGGAATTTCTGATTTTGAGGCCCATTTAGTCTATAAATGGAGTTTCAGAACAGGCAGGCCCCAGCTATTAAACCAAGAAACCCTGTACCCAGAAACTCTGGCTTGAAATAAACAATAATTAATAATAGTAGTAATAGAAATCAGGCAGAGTGGTTTGATGACGTGTGTGTTGCCAGAGGATTTTAGACCCAGCCCTGGGTAATGGGTAAAGCAAGATGATTTGAGGATGCCAACTTTGAGTCAATTCTGGGTTATATATGAAATTTCACCTCCAGAAAATAAACAGGGTATGTTAGCTAAGTGGGCAGCATGGAGCCATAGGAATGTTAATCAAGGACTCATTGGTGGAGACAAGAGGACACCAGTAGTGTGAGACTTAGCCCTCCACTGGGCTATACAGATTTTGCCAATAGACATGGTAACAGGAGAAGAGGATCTGGAGGAACTAGAACTCTGGTGGACAGTGTGTTCTTATTGACACTTTTCTGAGAAACTTTCTCAAAAAAGAAAAGCAGGGAGTGGGGAGTTTAATCAGGAAGCTGCCTTGGTTGTCTGATGGTGAATGGTGATATCAGGAATGCAGGCCTTAGCTGTATAATGACTTTGTCTCAGAAGAGGAAAAAGCAGGAGGAAGGGAGGGCGGGAGAAAGGAAGGAGGCTTGGTGGTGAAGATGATAGTTCAGGGCTGCATAATGTATTCCTTGCCCTCTGCAGGAGGTAGTGTGTGGATGTCATGAACCAAGCACTCCTGGCTTGCAGAAGGAGATGCCTTGTGAATGAAATAAAAATAGTGTTTCATATTATAGAATATTACCTTTAGTAAAATGTGGGATCTCATATAAAATGTCGAATTATAAAGAAAAAAATGTTTTCAAATATTTAGAATGTATGTTAACAGTGTGCTGGTTAAAATACAGGGTAAGTAAAAGCATTACAATTTGCAATTAACAAGTATTTCAAACCTCATTGGTAATTTTTTTCATTTCCCAAATTTCATGCTTTTTGAGAGTGAAAGAGAATATTTTTGATACCTTACATGGTATATCTAGTCATATTAAATATACTGTCAGTCAATTGTGGAAGGATTTCAGTTATTTTATTTGCCTTGAAAATGGAATACATTTTGATTTATTAACTTTTTCTCAATTACTTTATGAGTAGAGAAGGTTTTCAAAAATATGTTTTGAATAATTTTATAATGTGATATATACTCTTTGTAAATTTGCAATGTTACATAGAAAATAAAACCCTGTTACCTGTTGCAGTTTACAGTTTAATATAATATATTAATTATCTTACACTGCTGAAGGTTGCTAGCTATTCTTATTTTTTGTACATATGATTTGCCTTCTAGTGAGATTGGAGTGGTAAAGTCCAAATTTACAAGATTTTTTTACTCCTTATGTAATCCATAGTTTTTACTTCACAAAATTTATAATTTGGTAATAAATATTATTGTGTGTTTACATTGTGCAGGTACAGGTTCACTTATGTGTGTTTACATGCATAAACTAGAAATACACCTGAGGTATGTTTCATTAGAAGCTCCCCACTTTGTGTTTTTGTGCCTTTCCCTGAGACCTGTGCCACACCAAGTAAATTAGACTGTCTGACACTCACAGGTAATCCCAGTCTCTGTCTCCCCTGGGATGGGATAATTTGTATTCACCAGCTTCCACTGGGTTTCTTATATGGGTTTTGGGGATTCAACTTTACACCCCATACTGTCTAACCAGTATGACAGTAGAAGTTCCTGAATGTTGCAACATCATTCTGATTTGAGGGATTCAACACTAAAATTGTTCTTTTGTATTTGTGTGTTGGTTCATGGATTTTCTCTATGCTGATCTGAACATATTTTTCTGCCTTTTGTTTCCATTTTTGTTTAAAATTTCACTCTCCTTAACTTTATTTGCCTTGCACAAATTCTTTCTTTGTACCTGTAAAATTGGTGGGCTACTGAGAATAAAATTACTGGTTTCTTCTGTGAGTAAAATTTGAAAGTATTTTACATAATCAGATCAATCCCATTTCCTACCATTTATATGAAGACTTTGCTTTCAATTCTGTCTTAGTCTACTATCGCTGTGTATTATATTGCTATGTATATCTGTAAGTTGTATAGTCTCCATTCTTTATAGACACTTACAAACACACATACATGCATTAGAATTTGCTTTTTTAAATTTTAGCATTTTTCTTTGTATTTGTGCCATTGTAAATAATAATTGTCTTATATTTTCATAAATATTAGTTACCTCTCTCATTGCTCCAACTAAATACTGACAAGAAATAAATTAAGGGCATAGAGACTGAGAAATTGTACAGAAACTTTGGTCCTACCTGGCAGAGAAAGCATAGCAGCAAGATAGTGCACATCGTGAATATCATATTGCATCTGCAACCAGGAAGTAGAGGTAAATGATAGTTTTCAGTGGACTTTGTATCCCTTTGTTTGGGTTTTTTTTTTGGGTTCTTCGTTTTTAGCTTCGGTGTCTGTGTGTGGTACATGCATATATGGGGGTATACTAAGTGTATATGTGTCTGAGCCTGTGTATAAGGTATAAGCCAGTGGTAATAACTGCCTTTATCACTCTGAGCCTTCATTTTTCCTTTTAGAAGGACTTCTTACTGAGCTAGAAACCCACTGTTCCAACTTTGCTTTCTGTTCGGCAAGCTTTTATTATCTGCCCATCTCCATCTGCCAATATAGAGATTACAGGTATGTACAGTCATTTCTAATATATTATGTGGGTGGAATGGATTTGAACTCATATCCTCATGCTAGAACAGGAAGTATTTTTACCAACTGAACCATCTTCTCAGCCCCTTGCTTTCTAATTTTTAAGGCTTTGGGACTCCAAACCCCAAGAAGAGTGCCATGTAATTGAGGATAGGTCTTCTATCCTCAGTTTCACTGGAAATGCATTCACAGACATGCCTAGAGGTGTGTATGTGTCCTAGGTAATTCCAAATAACAGTGAAACAGACAATGAAGACAAATGATCACATCTTATTTATCTCTCTGTATAGGCCCTTGAGTGCAAGTGGCTTCAGATTCCAGAAGAGGGAATCAGCTCCCTTGGAACTGAGGTAGAGACCTCAGTGAGGGAAATGACATGGGACCTCAACTATGATCCACTTTAAGAGCAGTACATACATCTTCTGTGCTGGGTAAGTAAAATGCATGAAGAAGGAGGGATGGGTGGGCGACCTGTTTATTTTCTTCTGTTGTTGGGAATCAGTTCCTGTGTAAAGTGGTTCAGGAGCCTATGAGGGTTTCCACCCCGACTAATAATTAGTAAGATCAGCCTAATGGAGTATGTAGTTTCAGAGTTACGAATCATCCAATGCTGTCCAGCCAAATGTAAACCATATGCATGTGCAATAGCTGTTTGCAGCAAATATCCCACATTTTGTATGATTTATAACAGTCTATTGATTGTTTATTTACACACACGTGAGAGCAAACAGACCTCTTGTTCTCTGCAATGAGTTAACAGTTGGCATTTTGAGCCTATCCATTATAAAACTGACAGGACTGTGTGTTCTGCATGTCAGTTCACAGATTATAGCCAACTTGTAAAGACTAATGTTCTATGTGTTTTAAAATGTCAGGACCACTTCCCCTGCATCTAGTGGCAATGATTTTATTGACATTTATTAAAGTATTACTGAGTGTAAATTTTCATTTCTTGAGATCAACATCCTTGATTCTCCTTTGACTCCTTCACCCTCCTCCTCTGTTAGCATTCAGTTATTTTTACTGGGCTGCCTTTGGAGTTTTGACAGGATATATGCTTAGCTGAGGCCACTAAGCGCACCACCTGTGCATATTCACTAGGTTGCCTTTTAAAAGGGCCTTGCCCACCTTCAATTTCTCTCTCTCTCTCTCTCTCTCTCTTTCCTCTCTGCTGTTGCTCCTGTCTCCTGAGGTTGGTCTCCTTCCCCCTCCCCCTTTTATGATCCCTTTCCCCTAATAAAATCACCTCCCCTTGAACTCAGTCATAGTCACATGCCAACTCTCTCTCTCTCTCTCTCTCTCTCTCTCTCTCTCTCTCTCTCTTCTCTCTCTCTCAATCTCTGTTTCTTTTAAAAAAATACAACAGTCTCTTCCTCCTTCTTCTGTGAAGATTTCATTCCTATGAGTCATTGGAAGTGTTTGAACTGTGCTACAACAAATGCCAGTTTTGAAGGAATGCCACAACTCACAATACTGGGTATAAAGCACAAGTTATTTCAGACATGGTTCTGGGCTTTTATTTGGTTCGAATGCTTTGTATCATGGGGTGTACTGTGAAATTTCCACCCTTGTGGGATCTACTATTGGGACCTGTGTGGAGGCAGAGCATGACAGTAGAGTGTGTTTGAAAGACCAACACTGTTTAACCTATGCCAGGTCAGAACCAGAGCTAGTCATCAAGTACAGGGGCCCACCTGTCTCTGCTGCTTTAGATGTGGAGTTTCAAGTGTGCACCACCTTGACTGGGGTCTTCTGAGAATCCAGTTCACTGGGTGTAGACAAGAACTTCATAAACTCACCCATCCCTCAACACTGCATGGAAGTTATTAGCATGAATGTGCAGATTTTCTAATACTTTCTTAATGAATATGGGATCTTTAGTTATGCATGACTGGCATGCATTTCTTTGCATGACTGGCAACATTTTTAAATGACATTTTCCATCAACATTCAACTTTTATGAATCGATTATCCATTTTACTGATCATATCAAAACCAACATTTCATTCCATTCATTTAATATTTAAGTTTAAATTTCTTGCTTATACTCCTATATAGTTTGTTCTCTGTTTTCTGGTTTATCTTGTTGTATTTTTCTTATTTCATGACATGATCACTTTAGTTTATTTTTCTTTCTAAGGCAGATATTTACTACCACTTACTTCCCACTGACGAATGATTTATCTGACTTTTACATTCATTCAGTTCTAATTTTAATTTTCCCAAGTTTATCTCTTTTTTTGGTTTTTTGAGACAGGTTTTCTATGTGTAGCTTTGGAGCCTATCCTGACACTCACTCTGGAACCAGGCTGGCCTCGAACTCACAGAAATCCACCTTCCTCTGCCTCCTGAGTGATGGGATGAAAGGCATGTGCCACCAACACCTAGCCTGATTTTATCTTTTAACTCATGTATTATTTAGAAGCATGCACTTTAATTCCCTCCTCATCTTTGCAAATTATAAACAGTCTTGGAATGTTTTTCCCAATTGTGACTATCCATACTATAGATTACACATTGCATTTTGCAGCAGACTGTGAATGCTTATTAATGCCTTCAGTTTTCTGAACACCACAGGAGCAACCGTTATTGGGTTGCTCTGCTTTGCACTTTTAGAGTAACAAGTAGAGAATGTCTGAAATCCATTACCTCAGATGTCACAGGAGCGTTTTCTGGATGCACCTAGAGAGACTTAAGTAGGTAGTTTGTTGATGCCCTGTGTACAGTGAATTCTGAGACAACACTTGGGGATCCAAGAAAACTAACATCAGCCCTCAGCCAAAACAGTACAATGAAAATTAGGGGTATGGTCCCTCACATTCTTACGCTGGTTAGTGTTTTGTCTAATTGATTCAAGCCAGGGTCTGGGAAGAGGAACCACAGCCGAGAAGATGCCTCCATCAGATTGTCCTGTAGGGGAGTCTGGGGACAGTTTCTTGATTAATGATAGATGTGAGAGGGCCCAGACCACTATGGGCTGTGCCATCTCTGGAAAGTGGGTTGTAGGAAAGGAAGGCAGAGCTAGCAATGAGGGACAAGCCAGTAAGCAGCATTTTTCTCTAGCCCATGCTTTAATTCCAGCCTTCAGTTTCCTGTCTGGAGTTCCTGCCCTGACTTCCCTGCATGATGAAATATAAGCTGTAAGATAAACCCTTACCTCCCCAATATGGGTTTGGTCATGGTGTTTATCACAGAAATAGAAAGGTAAGAAACTTGGCTCATGTGCTTTCTCCTTCTGGGCTTCTCCTTCAGCACATCATGAAGAACTGACATGCTGTGCCACAACAATGGACTACGAGCAGAGAACAACTCATCATGTCTCATTCCTCTTCTTACACTTACTAGGAATTTTATTCCTGTCCTCATGGGGGATATTCACTGTTTTTTAGTGACAGGCAGCTCTTGGACTTGGAATTCAAGGCCAACTAGCATAAATCAGGAATACTCTGTCTCAAAAATAAAATAATCTGGGGATATAATTTGGCAGGGGAATGCTTGCTTAGCACATAGAGAGTCTTATGCTCAATCCTCAAGAAAAAATAAGAGAATCTACAAAAACAACTCAAAGATAATTCTCTTCCTGTCACTGTCAGAGAGCATGCTGTTTGGAGACGTGTAAAGGGAGAGCTGGCTGAACATTCCCCAGCCGGCAATGCCCCATCTCACTAAATGCCAGGACTTTTCCTAGAGCCATGCATACACTCAGTAAGTCCCTGGTTTGCTGAGGACTGGATTAGTCTTGCCACCATGTCTTTATGGGAAAAGAAAATTCTCCCTGAGTTATTGCAGAAAAATTCAATTGCTAGGGTAATTCAAGAAGCTGGGTAATTGTCCACAGGGCTGCAGGCTGTGGAAGTTTATGAGGACACAGATAATAGTCATGTGTTCCAAGTAGTCCCTGCAAGCAGTGAGGCTGTGTGAGAGGGCAAGCCCTATGATTCTAGGGGCTGTCAATCTGCTGCATGCTCCCATGTTCAAACAGTAAATCTAGAGAAAGACCTTGGTCTGCACCTATGCACCCTAGTGTGCAGCATCTAGTGGTTTTCCCTCACTAACTCCTCACTCCATGTAGCTGTGCAGACATCAGAATGTAAGTAGCAGCCTGTGGTAGACTGAAAGAAAATGCCCCCCAAAGGGAGGGGCACTGTCAGGATATGTGGCCTTGTTGGAGGAATTTTGTCACTGTGGAGGTGGGCTTTGAGGTCACATATATACTCATGTCATGCACAGTGAGACATTTACTTTCCTGTTCCCTGTAGATCAGGATGTCAAAATCTTAGTTCATTCTCCAACACCATGCCTGCCTACATTCTTCCATGATGATAATGGTCTGAACCTCTGAAGTGTAGGCAAGATAATTAATTGTTTTCCTTTACAAGAGTTGCTGTGGTCATGGTACCTCTTCTCAGAAATAGAAAACCTAAGATATGGTTCTAACACTATTTTCAACAAAACTACATTTATTCACTGTAACTTACAAACATCTAAAGTGATAATACCCTCCCACTCATTGCCTCAAACCTCATCCCTGGCTTTATTATCCAGTGCTTCTATCCTCCTAGAACTTAGCACCAGCTGGAATAGCCCTGAGTGAGCATGAGCTCAGTGTGTTTTCTATATTGTTTTTTGGTGTGGGGGTGCCTGGTAGAGGCAGATTGAAACTCTGACTGCTTTGAGGGGACATCACACAGGGGGATCAGTGAGTCTTCTACCTCTTCCAGGTGCCTAGTGACTCAAAATTCTTCTTCTGGGCCTGCAAGTGGTGTGTGAGCTCCAGGGCTGAGAGTGGCCCTTCAAACATCCCATGACAAAGCCCTGATTTGGGCGTCTCCTATGAGAGCTCCCTTATTTGATTAGTCAGTTTAAGATGGGCCAGGACTGAGGGAATTTACCTTTGAGATAAGGGTTTGGGGATACTAGCAGAGTCAGAGAGACCTGTATAGGGGCTCAAGTAGCCAGAGAGTTTCTATGGCACCAGCCTCTAGTGAGACCACAGGAGGAAGGACAAGCTGGGGAGCTCTTCTTTGTCCTCAATTGTTCTGCCCAGTGAATCCTGGAACTCCTTCATAGCAGAAACTCCTCTGAGGCTCATTGCACATCTGGACCCTGGGCGTTGGGGTTGGGCTCATCTGCCATAGAGAATAGCAGAGGACCCAACATCTCCCAGTGAGGGTAAACACTGACAACTTTGGAAGTCAGTAAGCCTAGGCCCCCATATTTCTTCATTGGTATCTCCAGGACACTGATGATCTAAAGAAGGCACTGGTGAGGAATCTTTCTGTGTACTGTCCCCTCTTTGGGGACCGTAGTCATCTCTCTTTGTGCCTTGGCAGACAGATGGTACAGAAGTATTGGAAAGTATCTGAGGGGCACCGGGATTCAGAGGTGCCCTCTGACAGCATTTCTTCTTCAAAGGCGGGCAGTGCTCCTCCAGTTGCTGCAGGAGGAAATGGGCATATAAGACTCATCCTAATCTGTAAGTTTTGCTCCAGGGGGAAAAACTTTTGGGTGGAGTTACCTGAGTGTCAGAGACCAAGTGTCTGCTGGCTGACATGCCTGGTTCCTTGCAGCTATGCACTTCACCTCCTCCCCATGTCCATACCTGCATCCCCTTGTTGTTAAAGCCCCAGACAGGATGCCTTGACTTCCTGTAGGTCACATGGTTATTATGAGCAGTTTCCTGTCCACCTGGAGATTCTCAGAACACCCCTCTATTTGGGGTCCTCTATGCTCTACCCAGTTGTCCTAATGTCTCCATGTATCCTGTCTGCCTGGTGTCTGCTTGCCTCTTGCCTACCAATTGCTTCTTTCATGTTATCCCTTGTGTTCACCCTTCCCTATCTACCTGCTCAACACAGAGTTCTTCCTCATACTCCAGCTCCTTCATTAGAGACAGTATGTCCATCTCTGGTTTGGAAGATAGGATTTCTGCCACAAATTTGGGGTTTATTATGTCCTCCACCTATAAACAGAAGGATAAGGAGTGAGTACCGGGGACAGGGAGTTCTATGTTTCTGCAAAGTCATGATGACAACCAACTTACCCACCCACACACCCACCCACCCACACACCCACCCACCCAGACACACACACACACACACACACACACACACACACACACGAGAGAGAGAGAGAGAGAGAGAGAGAGAGAGAGAGAGAGAGCGAAGGAGAGAGATAGATTCATAGAGAGAGCCCTGAAGGTAGGTAAGCAGGCTCAGTTACAAGGACTGGGATGCAAAACTCATAATCTGGCCAGCACCAAGGCTCCAGGTACAGCTCACTTGCTCAACGAAGTGTTTCTGGGAGCACAGCTCATCAATGTAGCTCAGGACTCCTGCATCTGAGTAGAAGTCATCTCCTTCCTGCTCCAGGCCACTGTTCTCCTTTCCTCCTTTTCTGTGGGCTCTCCTGAATATGACTTTGCAAGCCTCTCCAGCCATTCAATAATATCCATGTACTCGTGCACATCTTCAGGTGGAATTTCCATGGGTGCCTCAGTCTTTCGTAATTGTGTGTGTCTGAGTACTGGGAGGCAGGCAGGGTCTGTGTGAGGATCAGTCTTCATGGAGTTGCATGCTAGGAGATAGGAGAACATGATGATACTTAGTTAGGGTTCAGTTCCACCCTATCCATGCCATGTAGACCATAGTTCAGAGGAACCACAATGACCTATGGTAAGCCAAACCTAAAGATCTGTGAGAGGGGACATTGCAAAAGGTTTATATGTCTAGGACAGTCCTGTGGGAGAGCATTTGGAGCCAACAAAATTTCAGGTACTCTCCAAACTCAGTGGTCAACTGATCATATATATATGGTGGCCAGCTCAGTGATTACCATGTTCAAGACTAAGGGCAGCAAGGGTCCCCAGGCTACATAGAAAATGCCCTAACCTGAAGGAAGAAGCCTATGTTTAGGGTAAAAATCCATTTGACTGATTTGACCCATGCATAGAGACATAAATTTATGTGATCACTACCCGGTTGCTGAAACACCTCAGAAGGTGGGGGCCTTGGAGGATCTTGCATTGTAGTTGTAAGAACTTGGCACTGGATACTTCTCATCATCTCCAGCCTTGAATTCTCCATCTCTTCTGCAGTCTCAAATCCTGTAAACCTAAGGATGAGGGAGGCCAGGGCCCAGCCAAGAGATTACTGAAGATGATCACAGGTGCAGGATCTTGTGTTGATCTGGTACAGTCCCATGAAGTTGCTGATCTTGGAACATAACCACAGCTCTGGGGCACATTATATTCCCTTGGTATTTGTGGAAATCAAATCAGTTTGAGGTGGTCCCAGAAGTCCTTTCATGTGACTCTTCCTTAAGGCCTATCTTGTCCTTGCCTAGAGCCACAAAGAACCTCTTACTGGTAATATGGCCACAGATATGATTGATGGAGTACATCAGGGATCTTCAACCAGATACAGAAATGCTGAAGCTGAGGCTGGGGGAGCTGGAATGACCTGGGAGACAAGTGCCCAGGAGATGCCAGGAGAAAGTAGCAGGGAAACTGTGTGGTGTTGCTGCTTCTCTCTGAGAGCTTTTTGTGGGCTTGTGTGCATGAAAACATCACACGGAAAAAAGACAGAATGACCACAGACATATCCTCAGATGTGTAAGAACCTTCCTTCCCCTCTGCATGCTTCTTTTCATAACAACTCCAGGTACATAAGGATACAACTGAGGCCACCCTATTGGGATGCAGTAGTCTCTACTGTCAAAAAGCAGTGACTCAGTACCAGGTAGTTGACTTAAGACTTGTGTAGCATGTTTGTATTTTGCAATCCTCAGTGCTGGAGGAGACCCCACAGGGCTGGAATGGGTCAGTTTTCCCACTCTGACCTTCAAAAGAAAGGCAGTGATAGATTCATGGCCAAGGAGGGCAGAGCTGCTGGGACCCTGGGGCAGATAGCCCAGCACTGCAGGAGGGAAGAACAGCATCCTGGACCTCATAGATTACCACCAGATGACCAAGTATCGGGAAATCTTCCTTGAAATGTGTGGGTGACAACTCACCAGACCAAGCTCCAACTGAGTAGTACGCCCAATATATACCCTCCTCCAGAATCCTGATTCAACAGGCCCACCCATGATTGACAGCTCTCCACATACACTGCTTAAAAATTTCATTGACTCACTTTTCAGCCATCTCAAAGAAGATCATCCGGTCATAGTTGCTTGTACACTGCCATTCCTGTAGACCCCTCCACAGGCCCTCCTCCACATTCATGGTAGGATTCCTCTGAGCCAGGGATCGAAGCACTGGACTGTAATTCATTAGAAGCACTCAATCCAATAATCCGGACCCAGTAGACCCATCCCAAGATGCATCTATAAACTTGAGTCAGAATAAAGTCAGCTACTAGGAACTCCTAATCATACAACAGACATCAACTCAAAGATCTATGTCTGTTTTACATCCTGCCATGTGAGTCTCCTTCTATCACTGTATGTGGATGAATGCATGGGGCTTAGGTTCCCCACATGGAAGTGGGGGTGACAAAGTCAAAGTGGAAGTTATTAGAAATGAGGCCTTGGTTGGTAACCAAGCTTAGGACATGATGTGGGGCTCTCAGGATGGGATAGCCCTCTTATTGAAAGAGAGAAGAGGCCTCCCCCAGTTTTCTTTTAGTCCTGTGAGACAGCCATGGAGACTTCAAGAACTGGCTCTTCAAGGTCTTGTCTGGGTCTCCAGTGTCCAGAACTCTGAGATAACAGGGCCTGTGGCTTCAGTCTTCTAATCTACCTGGTGATATGACTGAGCTGACTGGCAAAAATGCACAGAATGATCTGAAACCTAGGGTCAATGACTGGGGCAATGGTGCAAATCACTGCTGAGGATAAACATGGAGCAAAGAGACCAAAAGTTTCCTCAGGGAAGTTCTAGAGCCTTTCTGGCTTAAGGGAAATTGCTTAGACATGGGTTGAGTTACAAATGTACAGGTCTTTCTGGAATCCGGCACTCTTGCCCATCCTGGTTGTGACATGCTGTGGGCTCTAAACACTAAGGTCAATGCTAGAAGATAAAATGCTAAGGCAAAGAACTACCAAATAGATGAAAGGCCTAAATCCAACCCCAAGCTTTCTGGGACTCCAGGATCCCCCACATGACACCTCTATTTCTCAGAGTGTGACTCTCTGGGTTGGTTCTGTCACTGTCAGCACCTTCCTTGGCCAACTCACACTCATCATGTTCAGCCCAGTAGGATATTCCAGGCACAGGTGACACTCACATGAAGAAGCAGGAGAAAGCTGACACGTCTGGAGTCTGGGACAGGTGCTGCTGGACCAGAGTCTTGATATACTGACAGTGCCGGATATTCCCATAGACACTGTCTGGGTTGGTCAAGCAGTTTTCTGGAGAGTTGGTTTGGACATTGGCTGGACAACTCTCTCCAAATGCTCCTATTGGAGGTGGTGCTGAGTTCACTGGGGACCTGACAGGAACCAGCTGGACAACTGGCTGTGTGGTTGGAGGGTGAGATTCCAGGACCCACAATCCTTCTTGGGGCTGGACGTCCGAAGCAATTTGATCATTTATGAAGGTATTCGCAGCAGGTGCTGTTATGAAGAGGGAAGCAGGGCAACCCATACCCCCACCTTGGGTCACAGGGACATTAAAATTGAGGGACTCCTCTGTGAGGACAATGTTGGCATGGGGCATGGGCTGTACAGGCCTGCCTGGTGTCCCCACTTGCACAATGTTCAGAGGTACAGCTATATCCAGTGTTGTACTTCCAGCTTCTGCCGCCAAAGACATCCCAGGCAAGGCAGATAACACTAGAGGATTCCAGGGAGAGATGCCTTCAGTCAGTAGGGGTTCTGGGGCCTCCCAGAATAATTGGATTGTTGGCTGGGGGGCAGTTGGGAGAACAGGCAGGGTAGCAAATGTAGACATGGAGGCACTGAGGTTGACAGTCATGTTCTGTCCCAATGCAGATGCTGGAAAGATAAAGAGAAACAAGAGGGCAGCTCTCTGGTCCCGGTAGTAAGTGGTAATTTGTGGACGGTCATGAGGAAGAGGAGATTGTACTGTTTGCAGATGTCCCCTAGGGAATTCTCTGATGATTTCATCTGGCTGAGCATTGTTCCAGCAGGGTTCTTCCTCTCCATTAGCCAACATTCCCTGATTGCTACTGTGGAGAGGAGCCCTCGGCTTTCCCACCCCTGAAAGACTCTTTTCAGAATCGCTGGAAGAAAACTCAACAGTGTTCTAGCTCTCTCGATAGAGATGGATCAGTGTGAGTCTGTCTGGACCACTATGACAGTAATGATGGCTGCAGGAAGCAAGGCACCATCAATGAGGGCCAGTTTCCAGAAGGGCTTCTGTAAAGGTGGCAGTTTTCAAATATTTTGACCTCAATCCCTTCTGAGTGTTCCTTTAACACTCTCAAACCCCCTCCCTTTCTAGCCCAGCACTGCAAAACAAAACCACCGCTGTCCTGCCCTCGGTCATCCCAGGTGCAAAGGACCCCTTTAAAAGAAAGACCTCTGCCCACTTACGATCTCTTTCCAGCCCTCTCGTTTCTGCTGTCTTTCTGCTCTCTGATTCCTGATCTCTCTGTCTCTCCCCCCTCTCTATTTCTCCTTCTCTCTGTCTTTCCCACTATTGCCTTGGGGCATACAGGACTTTTCCTGTCTCCCTCTTATGTCCTTTCTGCGTCTCTGTGTCTGTGTCTCTTTACCTCTTTTCTCCCACCCCATTTTCTAATAAAACTTCTGACTAAGCTCTGTCTGCCTAGTGTGTTTGTTGCTCCACCTCTGTCACACTCACCTGCCATGGAATCTGCCAAGGTTCTCCTCAAGATTTATCAAAACATGTAGGGTGAAAAGTTGAGAGCAATAACCCATTTCTTTGTTAGTTGATGTTTCCTATCTGCTCTGCTTCTGAACACATCAACTACCTGGTGATAGAGAAGCTTTCCTCCATGGGAAGGCATGAGCGACTCTGGGATGTCAGTGGATAGAGTAACCTCCATCCCCACAGAGAGGACCCCACTGGGCTGTTTCCTTCCTAGCCATTTCTCGGCACTGTCCTTCTAATGTCTAGTGTGGCCCAGTTAAATTTATGAGATCCATAACTTCATAGCATATGTTCCACTGGCTTGGAGAAATGACCCAGAGCTCAACTGTTGCCCATGAACCTTCCCTGGGACACCACAGTGAACCATTCTACCACATCTGTAAACAGTGCTTAGTAGACCTGCCTGCCACACAGGAAGAGCCAGTCTAGGGCCTGTCATTGCATCTTCTGATCAAGTTTGCTTCCTTGTGTCAACTTAGTTCCACCATTGCTCTGTTCATTCTGCCCTAAGCTGTTTCTGCTTCCAAGTAGAGATGTCCTTACAGAAGTCCAGTGCTGTTTCCTACCCACACCCTTTGCCCAGTAAGTCATTGCTAGTAACAGATTTAAACTGCCAGTGGCAGGGACTCAGGAGCCACACACTGATACTCCAGGCTTACCTTCTGAAGTTATTCCTACAGGCTTGGACAGTAACCACACCTGTCTGCTAGGATCCATGGTGATCAATTTCAGAGGAATCACTCCAAGATCACCAATATGTGCCAGAGGCTCAAGAGCGCCAGCCACAGCTTTGAAAAGTTTGAAAGCAAACTGCTCCAGAATGTGGCATTGAGAATTCTACAGTGGGGGAGGGGCAGAGAGTAAAACAGGGCTGGGGACATTCCGTGAGGTGTTGTGGCATGTGCATGAGAACCTTGGGGTCAGTTCAAATGATGCATCCTTATCGGAGGTGATTGCACATACATGGTATTTGCCTCTAGGCACATTTTAATGGTTTCTTATAGTCTCAACACACTGGAGTCACAGGTGCCCTCTTCCTTCATTTTGTCTTTAGTAGACCTTGTTTTATTCCTCCATCCTGAGTCCCATCACTCTTACAGAGGGTAGGCTCTTGAGTATTTTTATAATGTTTACACTTACTCAACCAATTATATATTCAGACAAATATAGATGATTTAAGCAACAGAGCCAGACATATTTGTAATTATGATCTTGGGAGATCCTTGGATCATCCTGCCGTGTGCTTATCATTCTTCATGAAGCAGTCCTTGTGTGTCCAGCCAGGGCAGTGCTGGGATGTCTGCACCCTGCAGCATGACAGTCTCAGTCACCCTTTTGCTAGACTCCCCAGCCCATCAAGGCTTTGTTCTGCATAAGTAGCCCATGGGACTCAAAATTGAAAAAAACTTCTCTTTGCATCGGTGGTATTTAGTCCTTTTATTGCAAACAGATATTTGACAATTAAAAATCTTTTCTCCACTACAAAAAATAATGTGTAAGCTTATGTGACAAATTATCCCTCCTAAACTCCTCAATGGGAACAGGGTTAAATGAGAGGGACAGGAAGAGAGAAAACATCCTTCTACTTAAAGACACAGAGGCTCAGGGACCCCATTTTCCAGGCATAGAAACCCATTACCTGTGTACATTTTGACAAAGCCAGGGTTCCCTTTGCCATTGTCCAATACTGATTTCTGTGTGTGCATGTGCCCACCTCTTTCTTATCACCAATATGATCCTGGATTCACTAGCTGTATGCGTCCATTTTAGATTTTATGTGCCGGTGTCCTTGCAATCATGTTTCCTTGTTGCATCTCTGATTGATATAATTGTTAATGTTTGGATGCTAAAGCAAAATCACCCATAACAAAAAATATTTGCATTTGTATGACCATAGCACAGACTGGAGATGACATTGCAATGCCTGTTGGGTAAAATGCCCAAATGTTCTACACTGTGGTAAGCTGTTTGCATCTTTCATATTGTGAGTTTTTGACACGAATTGAGAAGACAACAAGTGGAGGCTTTCAGTAGCATGAAATGTTTGATATTCTATCATAAAAAGAACTTTGCATTAGATAATTTTTCTCCATTGTAGGATAGTGTCTTTTCTGAACATGAATAAGGTGGGTCAGGCTAGGTACAATGCTTCATGGTTTGGTAAATTAAATATGCATTTGATTTGTGATATTTTCTGATGATGAAACAGCATCGTAACTGAAAGTGCAGGTGCCTTTCAGTGGGGACCCGGTTGTAGCACCCCTTTAAAGAAAGGTGCTCTGGTTCCTAAGTAAACATTGCATCTCATCTCGTGACAGGAAGGGTTGCTAAGAAATGGTTGAGGAGGGAGGTGGACTGAGATTCCAGAGAGGTGCCACAGAAATTGCTGAGTGCAAGCCTTACCTCCTTGGTAGGAGTCAGTAGTGTTCCTGCTTTGGCAGGGGTTTGGCCCAAGAAGAGAGGTTAAGTGGGACCCAGACTATCAAGTCTCAATTAAAAGGTAGGATGACACCGATTTCATAAGAAACATTTGTGAACTGACTTTTATTATCAGAGCTCTCCTTGTGAAAAAGATTTTAACATAGTTGATGTTGTAGGAAGGACCTAGATGTAGAGTCTAGGAAAATCTTTTCTCAGAGTGTCTCCTGGGTCATATTTTTTTTTTTTAATTTTGGCTACCTTTGTTCCTCATGGGAGCTTTCAGAAAGTATGGTAGACGACATGCTACTATTTTTGAACAGTTCAAAGGAAACAAATGCCATCTGAAGAACTAAACCTCTTTAACAGCTTAGGGTAAGAATGCTACGTACATGGATGGAAGGTCTGTAATCCCTGCTTTTAAGAAGGGATGGTTGTCCAGGTTCTGTGAGGAGGCCAGGCAGGTGGTGGGCAGCACTCCACAAACATTATTTTCCTCTCCTGCAAAGCTCTATGCTTCACCTCAGTACTCCTGTTTGCACATGCTATTGGAGTTCCAGTGCAAGCTCCTCCAGCCTCCCTCTGCTACCTGCATCTGTTCCTTATGAGCTCTCTCTGACACAAGTGCTTAGCACAGCACAAGCTCGCTGGCGCGAGCATGGTGAATGCTAGAGCAAGCATACCTCTCAACTTTTGGCGAATATAGCAGTGTCCAGAATCTGTTACATAAAATAGGTAATGGAAATTCGGGACTAAATTCCTGGAAATTCAGTCACCACTGTTTCTGGCCCTTGACAGTTATTTCTTGGTATTTTGCTGGCAGTGTGACCCTCCCGAGGCTGGCCTGAAACCAGGGAGATTTTATATTACTGGCATTGGCAAGTGCCCAGACCAGGGATTCTTAACATCATTCTGTAGGCTGTCTGGGTTTTGCGGTGTGTGTTGGGGTGGATGGGCAGAGATAATAAATGAAGTGTGAACTTTGAAAGTGTACCTCAGCTGTGCCCCCTACATTCTCAGGAAACTTCCTAAGTGTTGGAAATCATTGCTCAGTTTAGCAAACAAATTTCTCATGTTGTTGAAAATGGGCAACTTTTGACATGTAAGCAAAGATATAAGCCATAAATATAACGTACATGTTGTAGTGTTGTAGTTCTTTTAGTTGCTATTGATGTCTGTGACTTTTCACATTTGAATAACTGGCCTTTAAAGTCAGCCTTTTATCTCCTTTTGGACCTTAAGTGTGGCAATAATAATAATAATAAACCATTCTGTGAAAATCAGATCAGAAAAAGGAATTTAAAACAAAGAATATTTTATTATTAAATTGTATTCAACAATTATGTAACTGTGTGTGTGTTGTGTGTGTGTGTGTGTGTGTGTGTGTGTGTGTGTGTGTGTGTGTGATTTTCATGAATGAGAATTGTGGGGTGATTATACTTGTGTGTAATTTGGTGGTGTACTTGCCTAATTTATGGGCGAGAAACTCAGTATATTATGAATGGCTGTATAATTTTTAGGACATAAAATTGGGAAAATGTACAAATTTGTAGTTTTGCATTCCTAGTGGTGAGAATCTAATGTGTGTATTTTGATGAGGGTGATGGTCTTTGCTTAGATATTTGTAATGAGGAGATTTTGGTAGTGTGTGGAGCTTTATTGCATGTAGACAATGTGAGATAACTTTGGATTTTTGGATTAGGTATCTGTAATTTGAGTTTCCAAATATTTTATTTCTTTTTTTCCCTTGAAAGTTGAGATAGTTTTGTTTGTCGTGGAGTTTGGAAAAACATGTTTACTTTGGGCAAGAAATAAGTGAATGTGGACAATGTTAAGAAATTGTTCGTATGTATGTGGCAATACAAAAGGGAGAATATTATTGGAAAATGTAGGGATATTTGTATATTTGGAATGTCATGGATGGTTATAGGATTTGTCTACTGTGTTTTTTGCATGTGAAGGCAGGTGTGTCACCAGATTTTTATACAGGGATGGGGAATGTAGAATGTAGTATGTTTTGTACACTTGTAGTGCCAGCTTCATGTGGTTCTATATTTGGCAGAGGGAGGATTTATTTCTTTGTGGATATTCAAAGTATGTCATCACATTTATGCAAGTGATGAGATTGCACATTTGTGGGAAGATGTGTTTGCACTTTTGTATTGTTATATTATGTTTGATGTAGGTGGAGGAATCTATGAGAAAGGAGTTTACATTTTCTTGTATGGCTTATGAATGTTTATATTTTTTATATATGTCCAGATTTTTGTGTGGAGAATGTTTAGTTAACAAAATGTTTAGTAGAGTGACATGGCAGTTTGGATGAAGGTTTTCTGATGTTCTATACATGGTAAATAGGGATGAATTAGTATACATAAAGCAAATAAACATGGATGTGTATATCTGATGGGTATGAAAGAGTTTACAATACATAGGCAAGTTTGTGGCAGCTGTTGGCTGCATTGGGGTTCATAGTATGATTATGTGTTGATATTGATGATGTTGGAAGTAAAGGAGTCAGATCATGAGCTATGACTCTTGTGTTAAATGTCTTCCAAATACTCTTGTGTTGTGGGCTTTATTTATTTAAGTTAGTCAATTTATTATATATATATATATATATATATATATATATATATATATATGTGTGTGTGTGTGTGTGTGTGTGTGTGTGTGTGTGTGTGTGTGTGTGTTGTGTGTGTGTGTGTTCTTGCATGGGGTTATGAGTGTGTGTGTGTTTGCGCACACAGGTACATTTGTGTGTGTGTGGAGGGGTGAGCAGGAATGAATGTCAGAATATAACTTCAAGGGTTGTTCTTCACCCTCTACATTGAGTTACAGGTTCTGTCTTATCTTGTTCTGCTGACTGAACCACATGCTTCTTTGCATTTCCCCATCTCTGCCTGCCATCTCCACATAGGAGAGTTAGGATTACAGGCATGTACCCTAATGCATACAGGGTTATGTGGTTAATTAGTCACGGTTGTGTAGAAAGTGCTATACCTATGGAGCCATCTCCTCAGCCCATTTTTAAGGTTTTATTCATCACAAGAAGAACTACTGAAAACTGATTAAACCCTTCTGTTGATAGGGCATAATGGTAAGAAATTGGGTCATCCTAAGTGTGTTGTTAAGCCTGTATGAGAACCAAAAATGGTGTAGTTAAAGTTGCAATCAAGGGCAGTTCACTTGCCGAAGAGATTTGAAGGGACCAGCTCCTATTTCAGCAACTATAACACTTTCTTGCCTGACCTTGTCTTAGTCACTAGGATGTTAGATGCCAGCCTCGTGGCAATGAACCAATCAGAAGATAGATGGTGGTACTATGCTTTACAGCCCTGGGTGTGCGTCACGGACAAGTGCACAGTAAGGATGCGCAGAGCATAGCAACCACCCTGGGAGGGCCTATTGGTCATAACAACCAGTTGACCAATCAACACAGGGCAAACCCTCCAAGCCCATTCCCTATGGAGGGATACTATTGCATCCCAGATACAGCAAGGAGGGCCTAGGCCCTCCCCCAAACAATATGACAGGGCAAACCCACCAATCCTGACCCCGTGCCTACCCCTAGCATTCCCGTTACACTGCGCTATAAGATGCAGATGCTTCGAGCTGTCTTTCCTAGCAATCTGCCATGGTGTGTGGATGAAAGACCTGAGCTAACATGAGGTTACCTCCTTAAACTACAATAAAACTTCGTGCAGTTTTCATCAATCCATTGAATCTGCCTGGTGATTGGGGTGAATGCGGTCCTGGGCTGACATCCTGGAGCCCTGAGCTTCCGGGGGTCTTACAGATTGGTGCAATGAATCATGTCCTTTGCTTTGTCCTGTTATTTCAGAGATCTACAACAGCCTTCCCATTAGAGGCTCAGAAGATTATGGTTAAGAAAAGAGCCTCTGTGTCTCCCACCCTAGTTGACTCTGATTTCCCAGAGCCACCATGTTCCTTATCATCCTCTCTGCCATGATGATAGTGGACTAAACCTTTGAAACTGTGAGCAAGCTATGATTAAATGTGTTATTTTATAAGCATTGCCTTGGTCATGGTGTCTCTTCACAGCAATAGAATAGTGACTAAGACACATGGGAACATGAGATTGGATGTTCAGTACATATGTAAAATGTTGTTCATCGCAGCATGCATTTGTAATTGCAGCACTGAGAACCCTGTGGAGTCAGGTCAGCCTAGGTAGGCCTAGCTGCTCAGTGAGCACTGGGTCAGTGAGACCCTGTCTCAAATATAAGTGTGATGCAGGAAGATACATGATACCCTCCACTGGTCACCTCACACCTACACACACACACACACACACACACACACACACTCAGTCTCTCTCTCTCTCTCTCTCTCTCTCTCTCTCTCTCTCTCTCTCTCTCTCACACACACACACACACACACACACACACACACACAGACCCCACACACACACACACTGTCCCCACAGCCCTCCCCTACACACAAAAAAAGACTAGGCTAGTGGTGGGTGGGAGAACTGTAGTAGGAATGTCAAATTAAATTAAAATAAAGAAAACATTAAGGACCATTAGCCTACATTCCACATTGCCAGAGGAGCTAGGAAATAAGGAGGAGCCCAAGAGAAATTTGCATAGTCCCTCTAAGAAGGGGATGGGGACAAGAACCCCTGACCAAAGTGGGAGCCCAGGGGCAAGAAGAGGAAGGAGAGTCTTCAGTTGCTGTTTGAAGCAGAACCAGACACCCATAGCTGAGCACTGAACCATACAACTGGAATTCAATTTTGGAGAGGGAGGATGGTTGAGCAAATGAGCCAAGACAGGGATCGAGAGATCTGCAGAAACAGACTTGACTCACTGATAGAATGGAGACTCTAATTATAATGCTGGGGAAACAGCATTGGAGCAAAACAAACCCGATGAATGTGGGTGCCAGCTAGGCGTCCAAGACAGTCTATGGCTCCTCTAACAGCAGAGCCAGTCTTTATCCCTAGAGTACAAACGGAATTGGGGAGCCCATTCCCTATGTAGGGAAACTATTGCATCCCAGATACAGCAAGTAGGGCCTAGGCCCTCCCCCAAACAATATGACAGACTCTGTAGGTCCTTGGTAGAGGGCCTTACTATCCATGGAGAAGAGTCAGGGTAGGTGGGTCGGTTGGGGTATGTTGGTTGGGGAACATTTAAGGAGGGGAGTGTGAGGGAATGGTGTGATGGATATGCAAATGTGAGTAATTAAAAATAAAAAATAAAAAGACTAGGTCCCCCGACACCGTCTTGCCTGATGCTGTGTGTTACCTGGAGTTGAAATGGGGTCTCATTAAGGCTGTCTTGGCTTAGATTGTTTGTCACCTGCTTGGTCACTGATCTCATGCTCTGTCCTCTGCCCTTCACAAGCAGATGCTTCCTGTAACTGAAACTGAATGCTAAAATGGTTAATGATGAGACCGTCTTCCTGTAGTATTCTCAGAAACTATTAAAGCATGCACTTCCTTATGGATCAAATCTAAGTGGCCCATCTCCTCCTGCTGCTCCTGTCACCTGGATTCCATTTCTTCCAACAAATTCTGAAGATGAAAGAAAGACACGTGTTTGCCTTTGGGGTTATGGAATTTATGTGTGCTCAGGTTAGTTTGTCTTTGTGTAAAACATTAGAATTGATGTGTACGACCTGGATTTGAGGAACTGTATAGAGGAGCTTAAAAGCCATCCGATGTGATTGTGGTGGGGCATGCCTTATATATGTGCTGAATCCTTGGCAGATTATGTGAATATCCAGTGTTTGGCAGTTGTCTGTGTCTATCTGGAGGAAGAAAGGTTATGTGATGTGTATGTTGATCCTGTAGTCAGGTGTGTGTGAATTCATAGCTTGTGTGGATTTTTTCCACTTTTCTGAGGAGGCTGGAGTGTCTAGTATGTCTTGCCTGGAATGACAAGCCAAAGACACCGGTAAAAAGTATTTACTAGACTAGAACTGATATAAAAATTTTAATGAGGAGTCTAAGCCACGGACAGAAGGACAGTGGACAAACCCCGTCCATATGAGAATATAACATTTAGGAGAAGTTACTTTATCTAGTTAGAGCATATTGGTTTTGCTTTTTTGAGTTGATGTGAAATTAGTGAGCTCAAATTCTGTGACCGCAGAGGCTCAGCTATACATACATCGAATATCTGAGTCATGTGTCTCAGACACAGGTCTCCTTCTGCCCATGAGGCAGGCAACATCAGGCTATGAAAGTACAGAACATGGTGATGTACTGTCCTACTGCAAGGAAGACCAACTGATTGTGGGGGACTACTGTAAGGAGCCCTCTGAGGTGGTAGCTGGCGATAAGGAGATGAGATTTAAAGTTTGAGATGCAGTGATGAGGGTGATAGCTCTATCAGTAAGAGCATGCTGCACAGGAATGGCAATCAGATTTCTACTCCCCGTACCTATTTAAAAGCCAGGTGTAGGTGTAAGGGTGCATGTCTATAATCCTAGCTCTGGAGATGTGGAGGCAGCAGGACCACTGAAGTAGATGGTGAGGCATACCGTCCTAATCAGCATGCCCCAGCGAAAGATCCTGTCTGAAACTCCAGGTAGGTATCTCCTGAAGAATGGCACTCAAGTTTGATTTCTGGCCAACACAAACAGGCACACATGCAAGTACACATATATATTTTCACGCACAGAGAAAACAACTTTGTTTTGTAAGGGTTGGCTGAGAAGCCTTAAGCATTTTTAGAGACAGAATCAGCTCACCAAAGCTTTTGAGAAATCAACGGCTTCGGTCTTGAAAAGAATGGAAAATATATAGGACAGATCTCCACTCCTTTATTTCAGGTTAAAATGGTAATTGTCTGACAATATATGGTCTCTGGCAGTGGATCCAGTTCTAACTCTACTGCAATAAAAGGCTTGCTGAATCCCATTCTATATTGAGAGTTACCTTGGTCAGGTTTGACTTGGTGTTGTGTAGGCTATTGAATTTCTTTGTCCTGCCTCAACTAGATAATAGGAGAGATAGTGTATTTCCTAGGGGAGGCCTTACCAGCACCAATGAACAAATGACAGTTGGGTTATAAGAAAGGGTAGAGGGAGGAGGGGAGGAATGGAATTGGAACATAAAAAATAAATTGATAAAAAATCAAAAAATAATAATCACATTATCTTTTAACATCAGTGGACATAATATACTAATAAAATGATACATGCTAATTGCATATGAAAAGAGGATCTCTCCTTCTGCTGCAAACATGAAAAACAGCTCAGCAGTAAAGACATTAACTACATCATAATAAAAGTTTTTGAAATAATTATCCAATCAAATTGACATAAGAAACATTATGGTACTGAGGGATTCCCAATTGTCTGATTGGGTCGTGACCTCCCACATGGTCACTTCAGCTGTTTCTGTGGGTATCTCCAGACTGGTATTGACCTATTTACTCATCATTCTTCCCTTTCAGAAAGTAGATTACATGAGTTCACGTCATTGTTTATCTTTGCCTGTATTCTTCTGCTTCCATCAGCTATGGGATGAAGACTCTAGGATGGCTTGTAAGGTAGGCATCAATCGTACTATAGGGGAAGCACATTTAAGATAGCCTCTCCACTATTGCTTAGATTGTTAGTTTGGATTATCTTTATGAATCACTGGACATTTGCCTAGTTCCATATTTTTCTTTAAACCTATAATTTATACGTCAATTAAGGTATGTCTTTTCAAGGTCTCTTCTATTCTTCCCCCTAATCAATATTCCTGAACCCTCATGTTCTCCTATCCCCCCTTTTCTCCCCTTCTCTTACTCCTAGTTTCCTCCTCCTTCCTAATTCTCCCACTTTAGGAGACCTTATGTCTCTCCCCTTCTCTGAGGACCCATGTTATTCTCTCAGGGTCCTACTTGTTACTAGTTTCTCTGGGTTTGTGGATTGTCGTCTAGTTATCACTTGCTCTGTATATAATATCCATACATTATTGAGTACATAAAACGTTTGTATTTCTGTGTATGTGTTACTTTACTCAGGAAGGTTTCTTCTAGATCCATCCACTTGTTTCATTGTTTTTTCCACTGAGTAATACTCCATTGATTAATTATATCACATTTTCTTTATCCATTCTTTAGTTGAGGGACATCTTGGTATTTTCAAAGTTATTCTGCTGTTATGAACATTCTTGTACACATGCCAATAATTTATGAAAGTATTTCCTTTGGATATATGCCAAAGAGTGGAATTGCCAGATGGTAAAGGTGACTGATACTCAATATTCAGAAAAAACTTTTGACTGCCAAAATGGTTGTACAAGTTTTCAATCACAGCAGCAACAGAGAAACAATCCCCTTTCTCTACATCCTCTCAACTCAACTCCAAACTATCCATGGTATTTTTTTTTCTGTAGCCATTCTGTCAAGTGTAAGATACTATCTCATAGTTTTTATGATTCAAATTTCCCTAATGGCTATGTAAATTGATCAATTTCTTAAGTGTCGTTTAGCAATTTAGATTCGACTATTGACCATACTAAGTCCCCATGCACCAAATTCTTCTATATCACTCCAGCTACACTGAACCTGTTAGAGAGTAATTGTGAAGTAGTATTGAATGAATTTGTATAGCAGACAATTTTCTGAACATAACAATAGCACAGCCACTTAGACTGACATTTCAGTAATGGAGCCTCCTGAGACTGAAAAGTCTTTGTAAGGATGGATGAAGGCTCCAGGATGACATATATGTTAAGTCCTCAATCTCATATAAGGGGATCGAATTTAAGGTATACTCTCCACTGTTGCTCAAAGGACTGTTTGGTGTCATCCTTGTAGATCTCTATGCATTTCTCTACTTCTTGATTTCTCTTTAGTCATATACTGGCTCCCTCTCTGATGCTATCACTTATATTGCTCTCCTCATTTTATCCGGCTACAAAACCAATAGCATATGTAAGGGAAAGGACACAGTCAGCAATACAAAATGTCAGCCCATAGAAAGGGAAAAGATATTCACAACCCCAATATCTGACAGAGTGCTGGCGTTCCAAATTTACAAAGAACTCAAGAAGCTAGTTCTGAAACACCAAATAATCCATTTAAATGTGAGATACAGAACTAAATACAGATTTCTCTATGGATGAATTTAAAATGGCTGAAAGACACATAAATGAGTCCTCAACATCCTTAGTCATCAGGAAAATTCAAATCAAAACCACTTTTCTGCTTTTAATAATGATGTCATATGTGTAAAATTTTATACTAATCTAAAGATCATTGAGGGATCTTCTCTCTCTCACTGTCTTTGTTTTTTTGTCTTTGTATCTCTCTGTCTTTCTTGCTCTCTGTCTCTCTAACTCTGCAAACTGTGTGGGAGCCTGCAGATGTACATGATCTGGAATGCACTCAGAGTATTTTGTGGGTGGCTTTCTGTGGCGTTGCCTCAATAGTGAGGCTCTCTCTCCTTTTCCCATCATTGTGTCCTGTCAAATATTATACCTCTCAGGATCTCTGATGCTTTGGACCAATGGGTTGGAGTTTTGTCAACTAATGTTTCTCAAATTTATGTTTTTCACAAACCCAAAGAATCTTGTAAGATCCAGGGAACTGAATTGGACCCATGCAAACAGGTTCAAAGATTCACTCCAGATAAATAATATCCTGCCACACCATGGTCCCATATTCCCTTCCTTTTCTTCTGAGACCGCCCCATCCTGAACACCTCTGTCATCTGACCATCCACCCATATGATATCAGGGTTTCAAAAACATTGGATTTTTAAATCTAAACTTAACCACATCTCCCTCATAACTGACATCTGACAAGTTCTAGGTGGAACCAGGGAGTGCAACACATCCTGGACAGGGGTGGAACAACCAGCTAATGTAGGATGTGGTAGAACCCCAACATTCTCAGGTCCCCTAAAGATGGTAAATGCCCCCTACATCATCAGGAAGAAGAATTGGGAACTTGACATCCTTATTTCCTAACCTGTAAATTCTAACACTTCACCTTCTTTCAATAATCAGTGAATGTGGGAATGAAAGGTACAGCCATCAGGTTGGCCTGCCCAATCATCTGACACGATGCACTTAGGCCCTACTGTGGTCAGACCAGTCTTCAGTGGGTACTAAGTCTGCAGGAAGGTGTCAAGGTCCTCTTTAAAAGACACGCTCTGGCTCACTCATGCTCTCATACTCTCTCTCTCTCTCTCTCTCTCTCTCTCTCTCTCTCTTACCTTCCCCTTCTTCTCTGCTTTCTACTCTCAGCTCTCTGTTCTTCCACTTACCCTCTTCATCATTTCTCCTGTCTCCCCAACTCTCCCTCTCCCACCCTGTCAGAAACTCCATGGTTAATGGACTCTTTATTGTTTGTGTTCCATTGCTCAGGGTTCTGTCTCCCTAGGGATCTTATCCCTTCCATGTCAACAATAAAAAAAAAACTGGATCCATAAAAAACAGGGAGGATCTCTCTGTGACCTCTCTCCCCACCCATGCTTGATTGAGCGGGGAAAAACAAAGACATCATTTTATCAAGACAATCATTCAGGTCTCTATAGTTTCCAAGAATGAGGTCCACCACCACATTCCCTGAGCAATGTGTGTGTTTCAGCTTTAACCCTTTGGCACTTTCTTCCCACCACTTTTTTGACCCCTGTGTTGCCTCGACTATTCAGACATTGTTGTTCCACCCTTGGCCATGAGTTCAGGCTGAGTCTGGGTTCTGAGATCTTGGGGACCGAGTCACTTTCGGCCTCACACATGGGAAATATATCTTATGTTTAAGGGATACTTCCAGTTCCTTTTCCAGTGTAAAAACTGTTCGAGGCCTTTTGTGGATGAATGCCATATTCCCTATGAAGCACGGCAACGGACTAAGAAATGAAAAGACTCACATTATCCAACAAAAGGTGAGATTTCCATGGTTAGCTTCCTCCAGGGTGGATTAAATTCCATTTCTTAGATTAGACTGAGGAATCATTGAACTGCAGCTACTTGTTTGCACAAGATGATGTCAGCAGCAGAACAGAGTTCATTAGGCAGAGACTGCATCCTCCATGAGTATGTTGAGAGCCTGTACCTGTACCTGGGGTGCAATTGTCTTAGACTACACTGAGCCTTGGTCTTTCTGTGTGTCCATCGTCTGTCTGTCTATCTTTTCAGTCTCTCTCTCTCTTTCACTCAATGTCTCTGTCTCTATGTATCTCTGTCTCTACTGTCTCTGTCTCTGTCTCTGTGACTATATCTCTGCTGCCCTGAAAGTGTGGGAGTCTGCATATCTACCTGATTAGCACTGGGCCTGCCTGCTACCCTGAGCCTTTCTCCTCCCCCGTCTCTCCCTCTCTCTCTTTTCGTCTCCTTCTCCCTCCCTCTCTCACTCTGTCTCTCTCTCATTCTGCCTCTGTCTTTGTCTCCATGAGATACTCCAGTAATGCTCTCAGCCTCCACTGGGTTTTGTTCTGTCTCTCTCTGTCTATGTCTCTATCTTTCTGTCTCCGTCGGTATTTCATTGTAATCCACTGTCTCTCAGTCTCTCTGTCCTTCTCTCTTGCCTCTGAAGCTTGGGTGAAATCCTCCAGCTGTACATGATCTGGACAGGTCTCCACCTAAACTGAGCCTTTGTCTGTCTGTCTGTCTGTCTGTCTCTCTCTGTCAGAGTACTGAACATCATGCTATACCACTCAACGATGGCAATATTAATGTGGTTTTTTTATTGTCCCAAAGATATCCCTGGTTTTCCAAAATTTGAATGCTTTAAGCAAAGTCACTTCTACCATAATGTTGCTGCAGATGTATCTCAAATTTATGTTTATCACAAACCCAAAGGATTGGTGTAACCTCCAGGATGCTGAATTGGACAAATGGAAACAGTTCCAAATAATCACTCCAGATAAATAGTATTCAGGCTTTCCTTGGTTCCAGACTCCCTTCCTCCTCATCTGGGACCTATCCCTCAGGAACCCCTCTTTATCTGACTATCCTCCCCTGTGATACCAGGACTTCAGATACATTGTGTTATTCATAAACTTAACTACATTCCTACACTGCTTACATCTTTCAGACTCTAGTAGGGCCCAGATAGTACCACACAGCCTGCACTGGGGAAGAGCCACTAGATATTTCTGAATGTGTTAGTACCACAGCATTCTTGGGCCCTTCAAAGAAGTACAATGCCCCCAATATCAGAAGGAAGCAGTCTTGAGAACACCACATCCTTATTCCATAACCTGCCCATACTCCCATCCCAACTTTTAATAATCAGTGATGGTGAGAATGAACGGTCATGGCATCAGGCAGGCCTGCTCTGTTAACCTGGCATGATTCACTCTGGAGGTACGCTGGTCACACCATTATTCCTTGTTTACAAATTTTATCTCTCACTATCTCCATCTATTTGTCTTTCTCTCTGCAGCCTGGGTGGGAGTCTGATTTACACTGGGGCTACCTGCTTCTTCCTTCTTCTTCTTCTTCTTCTTCTTCTTCTTCTTCTTCTTCTTCTTCTTCTCTCAATCTTTCTCTGTATCTCTCTCTCTCTCTGTCTGTCTTTCTCTCTTTGTCTCTAATTGTCTCTATGCATGTGATATGTAAGTCTTCATCGATCAGCTGGAATGGTATAATCTTAGATATTTCCTATATGCTGCATTTCCCAATATAAATACAATCAGAAGTTTCTTGTACTTTTTTGTGAAGTTTTAAGACTTCCTGGTGCTTCCCTCATATTTTTGGTATGTTACATGCTGTAATTTTTAGCTTTTTTCTCCATTTTTAGTCAAATTAAAAACATTTTTTATATGTCAATTCCTGTTCCCTCCCCCTTCCTTCCTCCCCTGTTCTCCTCAAAAGTCCTAAATAACCTATAATATTTTTCTACCCTGGGAGCATGATGTCTTCCATAAGGAGACTTCATAATTTGTCATATCCTTTGGGATAGTGCCAAGGCTCTCCCCTGTATTCTAGACTGAGAGAAAATACACCTATGTAGAATGGTCTCCCAAAATCCATTCCTACAGATAAATTTTGTTCTATCAAAAGAGGACCAATAGATTCATGATGCCTCCTCACAGACACCCAAATTCATGCGGTATGCATCATTTCCATGCTGGTTTCCCATTGATCATTCTGGGAGCCAAGAGCTCCCCCTTGTTCAGGTCAGCTGTTTCTAAGGGATTAAGCAACCTGGTCTTGACCACTTTGCTCATCACTCTAACTTCTCTGCAACTGGATTCCAGTTCAGTACAGTGTATATCTTTGTTTGTCTGCTTCTACTTCCTTGAGCTGCTAGATGAAGACTCTAAGATGCCACATAAGTTAATCATAAATCTCATTATCAGAGGAGGACAATTAAGGTAGCCTCTTCACTATTGCTTAGATGGTATCTGGTGTCATCCTTGTAGATCACCAGAAATATCCCTAGAGTCTAATTTCTCTTTAAACCTACACTGCCTCCCTTTCTGATGGTACTTCTTCTTTTTTCTGCTCTATTCTTCCCTGTACACATCCGGAAGCTTCTGTAAGGATTACGAAACTGTCAGCAATGCAAAATGGCAGACCAGACAATGGGAAAAGATATTCAGCAACACCATATCCCACAGAGGGCTGATCTCCAAAATTTGCAAAGAACTTAATAAGCTAGATTTCAAAACACAAAATAGCCTAATTCAAAATTGTGTTAGGGAACTAAATAGAGAATTCTCAAAAGAGGAATCTATAATGGATGAAAGACACATAAAAAAGTGCACAACATTCTTAGCCATCAGGGAAATGCAAATGAAAACAACTTTTTAAGTTCTAATAAGGAAGTCATATTCATAAAAAGTTTTAATAATTGAAACAACATTGAGGGATAAAATACAGGATTTTTTGACAACCAAACAGATGGATGAATAATATAATCACACAATAATCTAAAAATTGTACAAAACTAACTTTTCAAAATAGAGGTGTTAGGACCAAATTACCCAGACCATTTGAGATCCCAGGAAGGATAAGATTTAGAGAGTAGTAACATCAAGCAACACTCGATTGGACTCTGTGTAGCTGGGATCTCAATGGTCTACTGAGAATATTTGAAGGGTACACAGATAAGTTACTTACTTGTCCATTAACTCATAAATAATCCTGGCTTGTTTTACTTTTGGAGTTTTGCACAACTGCCCTGAAATCTGCAATCTTCAGGGCAGTCCCGTTTTTAAACTACCATATTGTTTAACCTCAATGCATGTTGATGTCTAAGGATGTACAATGCGTATTGCTTTGGGGAGAGTAAAACATATAAAGACAACTCGGTATTTCAGCATCATGGGGTTCCTCAGATTCATGATACTGGTTCAAAGAATTCCAGAATATGTGTATAGTGACATATGCTTTGGCAAACTGGCCAACACAAGTAACAGCAAATATAGGATACAAAATTGACACCCATGTTCACATATATTCCATTGTAAAAGCACAAAGATGTGATATTTTTCTCTAGATTTCTAGTAGATTTGTTTCTGGAATACATTTTATAACTCATTAATAAGTTTCCATTCTGTAAGTCATGAGCCTGCAGAAGCAACTTGATTAATTTTGAGATTTTTGGTGTAATACCTGGAAAAAGTCTACCCCCACTGTGGCAGCAGATATTAATTATTCTCTATATATAAACACCAGTCTGTGAAACCGCTATAGTAGACAAATGTCCTTGATATATCTCGACAAGTTTAGAGGATTAAACAGCAGAAATTTTCATGTTCAATATCTGAAATGTTTACTTATTTCTATATTTTGCGACAAGAGTCTTACGTGGTCTCAATAAAAATATGCTATCTATCCAGAAAGTGGTAGTTCTAAACGTTCCGATCATTGGACTATAACCTGTTGTAATCTCAGATCCTTTTAAATTTGTGTTGGTATATATTTTGGATAAGTGCTCACATTGTTCACTCTTTCAACTTGGAAAGCTCTAATACTAGACATATCATCCTACATTATAATATGCAAGCATGATTTGGGGTTGTTGTCTGAATTTTTTGATGTGTAGATGGATCTCTCCCCCTCTCCTTTTTCTTTTATTTATTAATCAAACACGTTGTTTTCTCCTCTCTTTCTTTCCTCCTGGAAGAACAGAAGTTTTTATGGTATTTTTTTAATTATTAAAACCATTTTTACTTATATATTTAAATTTATTTTTATGTTTATAAAGATTTATTATTAGTTCAAATTAGAACAAGCTTGCTTCACCTGTCAATCATTCTCCCTTTAATTTCCCTCCCCCAACCCTCAGCCAGATCCCCACTTTATCTCCCCTGCACTTCAGAGAGGGTAAGTCCCTCCATGGGATTTCCCCAAGGTCTTTCATATCATCCTGGACCTGACCTAGGCCATTGCCCATTTGTCCATGCTGAGAGTGCATCCCCCCACTTGGGATGGACCCACAAATTGCTTTCTTTCACCAGGAATTACTACTGACACACCTCCCGGGGGCCCATAGAGTGCTGAGGCTTCCTCATTGACATTGATGTTCACCATTATGGATCATTCCTGTGCCAGCCTCAGAGACATTATTCTGGGTTCCATGTTCTCCCTGTTGTTCAAGTCATCTATTTTGTACATTTCACCAGCCTGGTCCTGACCTGCTTGTTCTTCATCTCTCCCTCTCTGCAACTGGGTTCCAGAGTTCAGTTTAGTGTATACCTGTTGGTGTCTGCATCTGCTTCCCTCAACCTCTGGAAGAGGACAACAGAATGACACATAAGGCAATCATCAGAGTCATTATAGGGGAAGGGCATTTAGGGTAGCCTCTCCAGCATTGCCTAGTTTGTCAGTTGGTGTCATCCTTGCAGATCTCTGGAAATATCCCTAGTGACAGATCCCTCCTTGGACATATAATGGCTCCTTCTGTTATGGAGTCTCTCATTCTGCTCTCCTCTATTTTTCCCATGAATCAACCTTCCTGCTCCACCATTTCCTCCTCTCCCCTCCTCTTCTACCCCTCTCATTCTTCCAACTCTATTTCCCTACTCTCATGCTCCCAATTTCTAATGAAATCGTGCCCCATCCTATACTTTGGAGTCCATGCATTGTTGCCATAGATTCCCTCTTGTTTCCTAATTTCTTTTGTGATTTGGATTGCAGGCTGGTAATCTTTTGCTCCATGTTTAAAATCCACATATGAGTGAGTACATACCAAGTTTGTCTTTTTGTGACTGGGATAACTCACTCAGCATGGTGTGTTCAAGATCCATCCATTTGCCTGTGGATTTCAAGATTCCATTGCTTATTTTCTGCCAAGTAGTACATTTTTTTGTAAATATACCACATTTTCTATATTCATTTTTCAAATGAGGGGCATCTTTGTTGCTTCCAGGTTCTGGCTATAACAAGCAATGCTGCTATGAACATAGTTGAACACATGTCCTTGTTGTATGAATGTGCATTCTTTGAGTATATGCCCAAGAGAGGGATTGCTGAATCTTGAGGAAGACTAATTCCCAACTTCCTGAGAAAAAGCCATGCTGAATTCCCAAGTGGTCTTACATGTTTGCATTACCACCAACCATGGAAGATTGTTCCTTTTTCTCTCCATTCTTTCCAGCGTACACTGTAATTCTTTTTTTTTACCCATTCTGGCTGGTGTAAGATGGTATCTCAGAGGATTTTTTTTTAGTTTCATTTCCCAGATGGTTAAGGATTTTGAGCATATTCTTAAGATTCTTTCAGCCACTTTAGATTCCTCTGTTGAGAATTCTCTATTTAGTAATTTACCCCATGTTTTAATTTAATTGATTGGTGTTTTGGTGGTTAGCTCTTTGAATTCGTTGTATATTCTGTGTATCAGCCCTCTTTCAGATGTGGGGTTGGTGAAGAATTTTTCCTATTTTGTGGGCTGTCGTTTTCTGTTACTGACTATGTCCTTTGCCTTACCAAAGTTTCTCAGTTTCAGGAGGTTCCAGTTATTAATTGTAGTTTTCAATGTCTTTGCTACTATAGTTATTTTCTGGAAGCATTCTCCTGTACCAATTTGTTCAAGTGTATCTCCCACTTACTCTTCTAGAAGGTTCAGTGTGGCTGCATTTATCTTGAGTCTGTGATCCTTTTGGGCTGAAGTTTTGTGCATAGTCCAAACGCTATCTTAAAGTGTTAGCTGTCCATATGATACCCAGTATTATACTTGTGATCATTGAGTAACTGATTAACATTGGTTTTGTAATATGGAAAAATAATGGAAGCCAGACTTTCTAAATTTTGACTTCACAAATCTTGCATGGATTTTATGCATATTGAAGATTTAGTCTATCAAAGTTTACATGATTCAATTACTTCATGTTATAATTTTGCTGGATAGGTTAGCCACGAAATCAGTGAAGTCAATGGAAATTTGTGAAAGGAAACTCTTCATATTTCACAGGCATAAATGATATATCATTATGACAAGGACATCTCTCTAGCTAATGTACTCACTAAGAAAATACTCTGCTTTATGCTTCTTAATTCTACATTTTCACTTGAAAACCTAGATGCCTACATGCAAAAAAGATGCAAGGTTCACGCTGTTTTCTTTTCAAAATCATTGTAAGATTCATTTGAATTAATATAACTTGACAAAGTGTTTTATGAACAAACTCTTCTAGATTTTTAAAGAATGTTTTGCAGTAGACTACTAAAGGAAGGATTGGAAAAAGAAACAAGGGAAGATTAATGAAAGATCAGAATAAAAGAAAAATATAAAAAATTGAATATGAATATGGGCTAGAATATTATTAAAATGTACAGGATATATAATGATTAGGAAAAGGCAGCTAAGAAAGAAGAAGAAAATAAGGATAAAATAAATGAAACTGGAGCAGAAAACACAGAAGGCAATGTTTATGATTTCAGATATGTATTTTCAACTTAATATAAGTTAGATTATAAACCAATAACAAACAGTAAATTGTCCATGAATATGCTAATGAAAAGACATAAATGACATTGTTCAAACATATAATGATATGTTTATTATAGTATAATTTTTTCTAAAAACGTGTGTATCATATAACAAATTGGATTATTAAACTAATAAGACCATTTCTCCCATGCTCAGGAAGACCAACATTCTTCAAGAATATTCTTCATGGTTGAAGCTCCCTGGGCTTAAATTCATGTCACAGATAGGGTTGGATATTTTAGCTTTTGTTTGAGTTTTCACAATTTTAAAATTATATCAAACTGGAAAGGTCACAACATGAATGGGATGTCTGGGAATCCCCATATGACAGGGAAATAACAATCATATACCAAACTCAACAGTGAAAAAAAAGCAAACACTAAGAGGATCAAAATTCTTCCCTCAACTTTATGGGAGGTGAAAGAATAGTCAGGATATGTTGTGTCCCCTAGAGGGTGACACACTTTTTTTAAGGTGAGGGTTCATCCAACACTCCTCACTCACGTGTGGGTGGTACTGTACCCACAACCATATAGCTGGAACTATCCTGGGTCTGTTCTGTGAATGGGGGAATATCTAAAGTCCTGGTGGTCCTAAGAGTAATATCAATGTCCCATTTTTCAGATGTCTTGTGTTTGACTCCTCACTCAACTGTTATGTGAGATATGGGGATGTTTTAGTCATAGATTTTCTGGCATAAAGCATAGTGACCTCTTGGTGATTTAGTGAGGCCTCCTTGTGTTCTTGGAATCTTTTTTCCATTCTTTTCACAAAGCCTGTTTGTGTTGAGCTCCCCTTTCTATTCAGAATAGTTTTGACCTCTCTTCCAAGTGAGGGAAAATGTGTAAATTTTTCTGCGCATATCTGGACAGTGTCAGAGACCCATTGTGGGACTGTGGATGGTAATGAGACCATTGTGCATGCAATAAAAGTGATCTTGGTCCATTTACTTAGCATTGGTAGTTGCTTGTCTAGGAACAGGGAATCTCTTTATGAAATTCCAAACTGTTTAACATCTCAAGTAAAATTTGCAGAAGGAAAATACTTAGAGTTATTTTTCTAGATTTATATATTTTGAACATACCTGGATAATATGCGAATGTCCTAAGTTTTCTTTAATGACTAATGGAGTATTTATGGTTTCATTGAGTATAGGAAAAAGAAATGAGTCCCTCTTCTGGAGAGATGACACATATGGGTTCGTCTTCCAAATATTTGTAAGTATCTGCCTCACCTGGACAGGTGTAGAAGTGACACTAGACACTGAAACAGATTTTGAAAGCTTTCAAAATCTGTTCAGTAGATGGGGCAGGTTTCAGGGAATTTTGATTAGATGGGGGAATGTACCAGTACATATGGATCATAGGAAGACTGTCCAGTTGGTACTGAATAAGTTCCAGTGGCCTGTGCAATGGCATCCCTTGGACAAGCTCCTGAAGACCTCTCAACATCTCTATAGCATAGCATAGCAGCAAGATAGTGCACATCGTGAATATCATATTGTATCTGCAACCAGGAAGTAGAGGTAAATGATAGTTTTCAGTGGACTTTGTATCCCTTTATTTGTTTTTTTTTTTTGGGGGGGGGGTTCTTCATTTTTAGCTTCGGTGTCTGTGTGTGGTAGATGCATATATGGGGGTATACTTAGTGTATGTGTGTCTGAGCCTGTGTATAAGGTATAAGCCAGTGGTAATATCTGCCTTTATCACTCTGAGCCTTCATTTTTCCTTTTAGATAGACTTCTTACTGAGCTAGAAACCCACTGTTCCAACTTTGCTTTCTGTTCCGCAAGCTCTTATTATCTGCCCATCTCCATCTGCCAATATAGAGATTACAGGTATGTACAGTCATTTCTAATATATTATGTGGGTGGAATGGATTTGAACTCATATCCTCATGCTAGAACAGGAAGTATTTTTACCAACTGAACCATCTTCTCAGCCCCTTGCTTTCTAATTTTTAAGGCTTTGGGACTCCAAACCCCAAGAAGAGTGCCATGTAATTGAGGATAGGTCTTCTATCCTCAGTTTCACTGGAAATGCATTCACAGACATGCCTAGAGGTGTGTATGTGTCCTAGGTAATTCCAAATAACAGTGAAACAGACAATGAAGACAAATGATCACATCTTATTTATCTCTCTGTATAGGCCCTTGAGTGCAAGTGGCTTCAGATTCCAGAAGAGGGAATCAGCTCCCTTGGAATTGAGGTAGAGACCTCAGTGAGGGAACTGACATGGGACCTCAACTATGATCCACTTTAAGAGCAGTACATACATCTTCTGTGCTGGGTAAGTAAAATGCATGAAGAAGGAGGGATGGGTGGGCGACCTGTTTATTTTCTTCTGTTGTTGGGAATCAGTTCCTGTGTAATGTGGTTCAGGAGCCTATGAGGGTTTCCACCCCGACTGATAATTAGTAAGGTCTACCTAATGGAGTGTGTAGTTTCAGAGTTAAGAATCATCCAGTGCTGTCCAGCCAAATGTAAACCATATGCATGTGCAATAGCTGTTTGCAGCAAATATCCCACATTTTGTATGATTTATAACAGTCTATTGATTGTTTATTTACACACGTGAGAGCAAACAGACCTCTTGTTCTCTGCAATGAGTTAACAGTTGGCATTTTGAGCCTATCCATTATAAAACTGACAGGACTGTGTGTTCTGCATGTCAGTTCACAGATTATAGCCAACTTGTAAAGATTGATGTTCTATGTGTTTTAAAATGTCAGGACCACATCCCCTGCATCTAGTGGCAATGATTTTATTGACATTTATTAAAGTATTACTGAGTGTAAATTTTCATTTCTTGAGATCAACATCCTTGATTCTCCTTTGACTCCTCCTTTGTTAGCATTCAGGTATTTTTACTGGGCTGCCTTTGGAGTTTTGACAGGATATATGCTTAGCTGAGGCCACTAAGCGCACCACCTGTGCATATTCACTAGGTTGTCTTTTAAAAGGGCCTTGCCCACCTTCAATTTCTCTCTCTCTCTCTTTCCTCTCTGCTGTTGCTCCTGTCTCCTGAGGTTGGTCTCCTTCCCCCTCCCCCTTTTATGATCCCTTTCACCTAATAAAATCACCTCCCCTTGAACTCAGTCACATGCCAACTCTCTCTCTCTCTCTTTCTCTCTCTCTCAATCTCTGTTTCTTTTAAAAAAATACAACAGTCTCTTCCTCCTTCTTCTGTAAAGATTTGATTCCCATGAGTCATTGGAAGTGTTTGAACTGTGCTACAACAAATGCCAGTTTGAAGGAATGCCAAAACTCACAATACTGGGTATAAAGCACAAGTTATTTCAGACATGGTTCTGGGCTTTTATTTGGTTCGAATGCTTTGTATCATGGGGTGTACTGTGAAATTTCCACCCTTGTGGGATCTACTATTGGGACCTGTGTGGAGGCAGAGCATGACAGTAGAGTGTGTGTGAAAGACCAACACTGTTTACCCTATGCCAGGTCAGAACCAGAGCTAGTCATCAAGTACAGGGGCCCACCTGTCTCTGCTGCTTTAGATGTGGAGTTTCAAGTGTGCACCACCTTGACTGGGGTATTCACGTGTCTTCTGGGAATCCAGTTCACTGGGTGTAGACAAGAACTTCATAAACTCACCCATCCCTCAACACTGCATGGAAGTTATTAACATGAATGTGCAGATTTTCTAATACTTTCTTAATGAATATGGGATCTTTAGTTATGCATGACTGGCATGCATTTCTTTGCATGACTGACAACATTTTTAAATGACATTTTCCATCAACATTCAACTTTTATGAATCGATTATGCATTTTACTGATCATATCAAAACTAACATTTCATTCCATTCATTTAATTTTTAAATTTAAATTTCTTGCTTATACTCCTATATAGTTTGTTCTCTGCTTTCTGGTTTATCTTGTTGTATTTTTCTTATTTCATGACACGAACACTTTAGTTTATTTTTCTTTCTAAGGCAGATATTTACTACCACTTACTTCCCACTGACGAATGATTTATCTGACTTTTACATTCATTCAGTTCTAATTTTAATTTTCCCAAGTTTATCTCTTTTTTTGGTTTTTTGAGACAGGTTTTCTATGTGTAGCTTTGGAGCCTATCCTGACACTCACTCTGGAACCAGGCTGGCCTCGAACTCACAGAAATCCACCTTCCTCTGCCTCCTGAGTGATGGGATGAAAGGCATGTGCCACCAACACCTAGCCTGATTATATCTTTTAACTCATGTATTATTTAGAAGCATGCACTTTAATTCCCTCCTCATCTTTGCAAATTATAAACAGTCTTGGAATGTTTTTCCCAATTGTGACTATCCGTACTATAGATTACACGTTGCATTTTGCAGCAGACTGTGAATGCTTATTAATGCCTTCAGTTCTCTGAACACCACAGGAGCGACCGTTATTGGGTCGCTCTACTTTGCACTTTTAGAGTAACAAGTAGAGAATGTCTGAAATCCATTACCTCAGATGTCAGAGGAGCGTTTTTTGGATGCACCTAGAGAGACTTAAGTAGCTAGTTTGTTGATGTCCTGTGTACAGTGAATTCTGAGATAGCACTTGGGCATCCAAGAAAACTAGCATCAGTCCTCAGCCAAAACAGTATAATGAAAATTATGGGATTGGTCCCTCACATTCTTATGCTGGTTTGGGTTTTGTCTAATTGATTCAATCCAGGGTCTGGGAAGAGGAACCTCAGCCAAGAAGATGCCTCCATCAGATTGTCCTGTAGGGGAGTCTGGGGACAGCTTCTTGATTAATGATAGATGTGAGAGGGCCCAGACCACCGTGGGCTGTGCCATCTATGGAAAGTGGGTTGTAGGAAAGGAAGGCAGAGCTAGCAATGATGGAAAAGCCAGTAAGCAGCATTTTTCTCTAGCCCATGCTTTAATTCCAGCCTTCAGTTTCCTGTCTGGAGTTCCTGCCCTGACTTCCCTGCATGATGAAATATAAACTGTAAGATAAACTCTTACCTCCCCAATATGGTTTTGGTCATGGTGTTTATCACAGAAATAGAAAGGTAAGAAACTTGGCTCATGTGCTTTCTCCTTCTGGGCTTCTCCTTCAGCACATCATGAAGAACTGACATGCTGTGCCACAACAATGGACTACGAGCAGAGAACAGCTCATCATGTCCCATTACTCTTCTTATACTTACTAGGAATTTTATTCCTTTCTCATGGGGGATATTCACTGTTTGTTAGTGACAGGCAGCACTTGGACTTGGAATTCAAGGCCAACTAGCATAAATCAGGAAGACTCTGTCTCAAAAATAAAATAATCTGGGGATGTAATTTGGCAGGGGAATGCTTGCTTAGCACATAGAGAGTCTTATGCTCAATCCTCAAGAAAAAATAAGAGAATCTACAAAAACAACTCAAAGATAATTCTCTTCCTGTCACTGTCAGAGAGCATGCTGTTTGGAGACGTGTAAAAGGAGAGCTGGCTGAACATTCCCCAGCCGGCAATGCCCCATCTCACTAAATGCCAGGACTTTTCCTAGAGCCATCCATACACTCAGTAAGTCCCTGGCTTGCTGAGGACTGGATTAGTCTTGCCACCAATGTCTATATGGGAAAAGAAAATTCTCCCTGAGTTATTGAAAAAAATTCAATTGCTAGGGTAATTCAAGAAGCTGGGTAATTGTCCACAGGGCTGCAGGCTGTGGAAGTTTTTGAGGACACAGATAATAGTCATGTATTCCAAGTAGTCCCTGCAAGCAGTGAGGCTTTGTGAGAGGGCAAGGCCTATGATTCTGGGGGCTGTCAGTCTGCTGCATGCTCCCATGTTCAAACAGTAAATCTAGAGAAAGACCTTGGTCTGCACCTATACACCCTAGGGTGCAGCATCTAGAGGTTTTCCCTCACTATCTCCTCACTCCATGTAGCAGTTCAGACATCAGAATGTAAGTAGTAACCTGTGTTAGTTTGAAAGAAATTGCCCCCCTAAGGGAGGTGCACTGTCAGGATATATGGCCTTGTTGGACGAATTGTGTCACTGTGTAGATGGGCTTTGATGTCACATATATACTCATGTCATGAAGAGTGAGACATTTCCTTTCTTGTTCCCTGTAAATCAGAATGTCAAACTCTTAGTTCATTCTCCAACACCATGTCTGCCTACATTCTGCCATGATGATAATGGTCTGAACCTCTTAAGTGTAGGCATGATAATTAATTGTTTTCCTTTACAAGAGTTGCTGTGGTCATGGTATCTCTTCTCAGAAATAGAAAACCTAAGATATGGCTCTAACACTATTTTCAAAAAAACTACATTTATTCACTGTAACTTACAAACATCTAAAGTGATAATACCCTCCCACTCCTTGCCTCAAACCTCCTCCCTGTCTTTATTATCCAGTGCTTCTATCCTCCTAGAACTTAGCACCAGCTGGAATAGCCCTGAGTGAGCATGAGCTCAGTGTGTTTTCTATATTGTTTTTTTGGTGTGGCGGTGCCTGGTAGAGGCAGAGTGAAACTCTGCCTGCTTCCAGGGGACATCACACAGGGGGATCAGTGACTCTTCTACCTCTTCCAGGGGCCTAGTGACTCTAACTTCTTCTTCTGTGCCTGCAAGGGTTGAGTGATATCCAGGGCTGAGAGTGGCCCTTCAAACATCCCATGACAAAGCCCTGATTTGGACTTCTTACCCATTGGAGTCAAGCCTCCAATGAGAGCTCACTTATTTGATTTGTCAGTTTAAGATGGGCCAGGACTGAGGCAATTTATCTTTGAGATAAGGGTTTGGGGATACTAGCAGAGTCAGAGAGACCTGTATAGGGGCTCAAGTAGCCAGACAGTTTCCATGGCACCAGCCTCTAGTGGGACCACAGGAGGAAGGACAAGCTGGGGAGCTATTCTTTGTCCTCAATGGTTCTGCCCAGTGACTCCTGAAACTCCTCCATAGCAGAAACTCCAATGAGGCTCATTGCACTTCTGGACTCTGGGCTTTGGGGATGGGCTCCTCTGCCATAGGGGATAGCAGAGGACCCAACATCTCCCAGTGAGGGTAAACACTGACAACTTTGGAAGTCAGTAAGCCTAGGTCCCCATATTTCTTCATTGGTAGCTCCAGGACACTGATGATCTAAAGAAGGCACCGGTAAGGAACCTTTCTGTGTACTGTCCCCTCTTTGGGGACCGTGGTCATCTCTCTTTGTGCCTTGGCAGACATGTGGTACAGAAGCACTGGAAAGTATCTGAGGGGCACCGGGATTCAGAGGTGCCCTCTTACAGCATTTCTTCTTCAAAGGCGGGCAGTGCTCCTCCAGTTGCTGCAGGAGGAAATGGGCATATAAGACTCATCCTATTCTGGAAGTTTTCCTCCAGGGGGCAAAACTTTTGGGTGGAAGTAGCTAAGGAGATAGTCATCTGTCTCTGAGTGTCAGAGACTAATGTCTGCTTGCTGACATTCTTGGTTCCTTGCAGCTATGCACTTCACCTCCTCCCCATGTCCATACCCGTATCCCCTTGTTGTTAAAGCCCCATGCAGGATGCCTTGACTTCCAGTAGGTCACATGGTTATTATGAGCAGTTTCCTGTCCACCTGGTGACTCTCAGAACACCCCTCTATTTGGGGTCCTCCATGCTCCCACCAGTTTGCCTAATGTCTCCATGTATCCTGTCTGCCTGGTGTCTGCTTGCCTCTTGCCTACCAATTGCTTCTCTCATGTTATCCCTTGTGTGCACCCTTCCCTATCTACCTGCTCAACACTGAGTTCTTCCTCATACTCCAGCTCCTTCATTAGAGACAGGATGTCCATCTCTGGTTTGGAAGATAGGATTTCTGCCACAAATTTGGGGTTTATAATGTCCTCCACCTATAAACAGAAGGATTAGGAGTGAGTACCGGGGACAGTGAGTTCTATGTTGCTGCAAAGTCATAATGACAACCAACCCCCCCCCCGCGCACACACACACACACACATGAGAGAGAGAGAGAGAGAGAGAGAGAGAGAGAGAGAGAAGGAGAGACATAGAGAGAGCCCTGAAGGTAGATAAGCAGGCTCAGTTACGAGGACTGGGATGCAAAACTCATAATCTGGCCAGCACCAAGGCTCCAGGTACAGCTCACTTGCTCAACGAAGTGTTTCTGGGAGCACAGCTCATCAATGTAGCTCAGGACTCCTGCATCTGAGTAGAAGTCATCTCCTTCCTTCTCCGGCCCACTGTTCTCCTTTTCCTCCTTTTCTGTGGGCTCTCCTGTGTATGACTGTGGAAGCCTCTCCAGCCAGTCAATAATATCCATGTACTCATGCACATCTTCAGGTGGAATTTCCATGGTTGCCTCAGTCTTTCGTAATTGTGTGTGTCTGAGTACTGGGAGGCAGGCAGGGTCTGTGTGAGGACCAGTCTTCATGGAGTTGCATGCTAGGAGATAGGAGAACATGATGATACATAGATAGGGTTCAGTTCCACCCTATCCATGCCATGTAGACCATAGTGCAGAGGAACTACAATGGCCTATGGTAAGCCAAACCTAAAGATCTGTGAGAGGGGACATTGCAAAGGGTTTATATGTCTAGGACAGTCATGTGGGTTAGCATTTGGAGCCAACAAAATTTCAGGTACTCTCCAAACTCAGTGGTCAGTTCCTGATCATATGGTGTCCAGCTCAGTGATTACCAAGTTCAAGACTAATGGCAGCAAGGGTCCTCAAGCTACATAGAAAACCCCTAACCTGAAGGAAGAAGCCTATGTTCAGGGCAAAAATACATTTGACTGATTTGACCTCTGCATAGAGACCTAAATTTATGTGATCACTACCTGGTTCCTCAAACACCTCAGAAGCTGGGGGCCTTGGAGGATCTTGCCTTGTAGTTGCAAGAACTTGGCACTGGATACTTCTCATCATCTCCACCCTTGAATTATCCATCTCCAGCCTTGAATTCTCCATCTCTTCTGCAGTCTCAAATTCTGTAAACCTATGGATGACGGAGGTCAGGGCCCAGCCAAGAGATTACTGAAGATGATCACAGGTGCAGGGTCTTTGGTTTATTTGGTACAGTCCCATGAAGTTGCTGATCTTGGAACAAAACCACAGCTCTGGGGCACATTATATTCCCTTGGTATTTATGGAAATTAAATCAGGTTGAGGTGGCCCCAGAGTACTTTCATGTGACTCTTCCTTAAGGCCTTTCTTGTCCTTGCCTAGAGCCACAAAGAAACTCTTACTGGTAATATGGCCACAGATATGATTGATGGAGTATATCAGGGATCTTCAACCAGATACAGAATTGCTGAAGCTGAGGCTGGGAGAGCTGGAATGACCTGGGAGACAAGTGCCCAGGAGATGCCAGGAGAATGTAGAAGGGAAACTGAGAGGTGTTGCTGCTTCGCTATGAGAGCTTTTTGTGGACGTGTGTGCATGAAAACATCACACGGAAAAAAGACAGAATGACCACAGACATATCCTCAGATGTGTAAGGACCTTCCTTCCCCTCTGCATGCTGCTGTTCATAACCACTCCAGGTACATAAGGATACACCTGAGGCCACATTATTGGGATGCAGTCGTCTCTACTGTCAAAAAGCAGTGACTCAGTACCAGGTAGTTGACTTAAGACTTGTGTAGCATGTTTGTATTTTACAATCCTCAGTGCTGGAGGAGACCCGACAGGAATGGAATGGGTCAGTTTTCCCACTCTGACCTTCAAAAGAAAGGCAGTGATAGATTCATGGCCAAGGAGGGCATAGCTGCTGGGACTCTGGGGCAGATAGCCTAGCACTGCAGGAGGGGAGAACAGCATCCTGGACCTCATAGATTACCACCAGATGACCAAGTATCAGGAAATCTTCCTTGAAATGTGTGGGTGACAACTCACCAGACCAAGCTCCAACTTAGTAGTATGCCCAATATATACCCTCCTCCAGAATCCTGATTCAACAGGCCCACCCATGATTGACAGCTCTCCACATACACTGCTTTAAAATTTCATTGACTTACTTTTCAGCCATCTCAAAGAAGATCATCCGGTCATAGTTGCTTGTACACTGCCATTCCTGCAGACCCCTCCACAGGCCCTCCTCCACATTCATGGTAGGATTCCTCTGAGCCAGGGATCGAAGCACTGGACTGTAATTCATTAGAAGCACTCAATCCAATAATCCGGACCCAGTAGACCCATCCCAAGATGCATCTATAAACTTGAGTCAGAATAAAGTCAGCTACTAGGAACTCCTAATCATGCAACAGACATCAACTCAAAGATCTATGTCTGTTTTACATCCTGCCATGTGAGTCTCCTTCTATCACTGTGTGTGGAAGAATGCATGGGGCTTAGGTTCCCAACATGGAAGTGGGGGTGACAAAGTCAAAGTGGAAGTCATTTGAAATGAGGCCTTGGTTGGTAACCAAGCTTAGGACATGATGTGGGGCTCTCAGGATGGGATAGCGCTCTATTAGAAAGAGAGAAGAGGTCTCCCCCAGTTTTCTTTTTGTCCTGTGAGACAGCCACGGAGACTTCAAGAACTGGCTCTTCAAAGTCTTGTCTGGGTCTCCAGTGTCCAGAACTCTGAGATAACATGGCCTGTGGCTTCAGTCTTCTAGTCTACCTGGTGATATGACTGAGCTGACTGGCAAAAATGCACAGAATGATCTGAAACCTAGGGTCAATGACTGGGGCAATGGTGCAAATCACTGTTGAGGATAAACATGGAGCAAAGAGAGCAAAAGTTTCCCCATGGAATGTCTAAAGCCTTTCTGGCTTAAGGGAAATTGCTTAGACGGTGGGGTGAGGGACAAATGTACAGGTCTTTCTGGAATCCAGCACTCTTGCCCATCCTGGTTGCGACATGCTGTGAGCTCTAAGCACTAAGGTCAATGCTAGAAGATAAAATGCTAAGGCAAAGAACTACCAAATGGATGAAAGGCCTAAATCCAACCCCAAGCTTATTGGGACTCCAGGATCCCCCACGTGACACCTCTATTTCTCAGAGTGTGACTCTCTGGGTTGGTTCTGTCACTGTCAGCACCTTCCTTGGCCACCTCACACTCATCATGTTGGAGCCCAGTAGGACATTCCAGGCACAGGTGACACTCACATGAGGAAGCAGCAGAAAGCTGACATGTCTGGAGTCTGGGGCAGGTGCTGCTGGACCAGAATCTTGATATACTGCCAGTGCCGGATATTCTCATAGACACTGTCTGGGTTGGTCAAGCAGTTTCCTGGGGAGTTGGTTTGGATATTGGCTGGACAACTCTTTCCAACTACTCCTATTGGAGGTGGTGCTGAGTTCACTGGGGACCTGACAGGAACCAGCTGGACAACTGGCTGTGTGGTTGGAGGGTGAGATTCCAGGACCCACAATCCTTCTTGGGGCTGGACGTCCGAAGCAATTTGATCATTTATGAAGGTATTTGCAGCAGGTGCTGTCATGAAGAGGGAAGCAGGGCAACCCATACCCCCACCTTGGGTCACAGGGACATTAAAATTGAGGGACTCCTCTGTGAGGACAATGTTGGCATGGGGCATGGGCTGTACAGGCCTGCCTGGTGTCCCCATTTGCACAATGTTCAGAGGTACAGCTATATCCAGTGTTGTACTTCCAGCTTCTGCCGCCAAAGACATCCCAGGCAAGGCAGATAACACTAGAGGATTCCAGGGAGAGATGCCTTCAGTCAGTAGGGGTTCTGGGGCCTCCCAGAATAATTGGATTGTTGGCTGGGGGGCAGTTGGGAGAACAGGCAGGGTAGCAAATGTAGACATGGAGGCACTGAGGTTGACAGTCATGTTCTGTCCCAATGCAGATGCTGGAAAGATAAAGAGAAACAAGAGGGCAGCTCTCTGGTCCCGGTAGTAAGTGGTAATTTGTGGACGGTCATGAGGAAGAGGAGATTGTACTGTTTGCAGATGTCCCCTAGGGAATTCTCTGATGATTTCATCTGGCTGAGCATTGTTCCAGCAGGGTTCTTCCTCTCCATTAGCCAACATTCCCTGATTGCTACTGTGGAGAGGAGCCCTCGGCTTTCCCACCCCTGAAAGACTCTTTTCAGAATCGCTGGAAGAAAACTCAACAGTGTTCTAGCTCTCTCGATAGAGATGGATCAGTGTGAGTCTGTCTGGACCACTATGACAGTAATGATGGCTGCAGGAGGCAAGGCACCATCAATGAGGGCCAGTTTCCAGAAGGGCTTCTGTAAAGGTGGCAGTTTTCAAATATTTTGACCTCAATCCCTTCTGAGTGTTCCTTTAACACTCTCAAACCCCCTCCCTTTCTAGCCCAGCACTGCAAAACAAAACCACCGCTGTCCTGCCCTCGGTCATCCCAGGTGCAAAGGACCCCTTTAAAAGAAAGACCTCTGCCCACTTATGATCTCTTTCCAGCCCTCTCGTTTCTGCTGTCTTTCTGCTCTCTGATTCCTGATCTCTCTGTCTCTCCCCCCTCTCTATTTCTCCTTCTCTCTGTCTTTCCCACTATTGCCTTGGGGCATACAGGACTTTTCCTGTCTCCCTCTTATGTCCTTTCTGCGTCTCTGTGTCTGTGTCTCTTTACCTCTTTTCTCCCACCCCATTTTCTAATAAAACTTCTGACTAAGCTCTGTCTGCCTAGTGTGTTTGTCGCTCCACCTCTGTCACAATCACCTGCCATGGAATCTGCCAAGCTTCTCCTCAAGATTTATCAAAACATGTAGGGTGAAAAGTTGAGAGCAATAACCCATTTCTTTGTTAGTTGATGTTTCCTATCTGCTCTGCTTCTGAACACATCAACTACCTGGTGATAGAGAAGCTTTCCTCCATGGGAAGGCATGAGCGACTCTGGGATGTCAGTGGATAGAGTAACCTCCATCCCCACAGAGAGGACCCCACTGGGCTGTTTCCTTCCTAGCCATTTCTCGGCACTGTCCTTCTAATGTCTAGTGTGGCCCAGTTAAATTTATGAGATCCATAACTTCATAGCATATGTTCCACTGGCTTGGAGAAATGACCCAGAGCTCAACTGTTGCCCATGAACCTTCCCTGGGACACCACAGTGAACCATTCTACCACATCTGTAAACAGTGCTTAGTAGACCTGCCTGCCACACAGGAAGAGCCAGTCTAGGGCCTGTCATTGCATCTTCTGATCAAGTTTGCTTCCTTGTGTCAACTTAGTTCCACCATTGCTCTGTTCATTCTGCCCTAAGCTGTTTCTGCTTCCAAGTAGAGATGTCCTTACAGAAGTCCAGTGCTGTTTCCTACCCACACCCTTTGCCCAGTAAGTCATTGCTAGTAACAGATTTAAACTGCCAGTGGCAGGGACTCAGGAGCCACACACTGATACTCCAGGCTTACCTTCTGAAGTTATTCCTACAGGCTTGGACAGTAACCACACCTGTCTGCTAGGATCCATGGTGATCAATTTCAGAGGAATCACTCCAAGATCACCAATATGTGCCAGAGGCTCAAGAGCGCCAGCCACAGCTTTGAAAAGTTTGAAAGCAAACTGCTCCAGAATGTGGCATTGAGAATTCTACAGTGGGGGAGGGGCAGAGAGTAAAACAGGGCTGGGGACATTCCGTGAGGTGTTGTGGCATGTGCATGAGAACCTTGGGGTCAGTTCAAATGATGCATCCTTATCGGAGGTGATTGCACATACATGGTATTTGCCTCTAGGCACATTTTAATGGTTTCTTATAGTCTCAACACACTGGAGTCACAGGTGCCCTCTTCCTTCATTTTGTCTTTAGTAGACCTTGTTTTATTCCTCCATCCTGAGTCCCATCACTCTTACAGAGGGTAGGCTCTTGAGTATTTTTATAATGTTTACACTTACTCAACCAATTATATATTCAGACAAATATAGATGATTTAAGCAACAGAGCCAGACATATTTGTAATTATGATCTTGGGAGATCCTTGGATCATCCTGCCGTGTGCTTATCATTCTTCATGAAGCAGTCCTTGTGTGTCCAGCCAGGGCAGTGCTGGGATGTCTGCACCCTGCAGCATGACAGTCTCAGTCACCCTTTTGCTAGACTCCCCAGCCCATCAAGGCTTTGTTCTGCATAAGTAGCCCATGGGACTCAAAATTGAAAAAAACTTCTCTTTGCATCGGTGGTATTTAGTCCTTTTATTGCAAACAGATATTTGACAATTAAAAATCTTTTCTCCACTACAAAAAATAATGTGTAAGCTTATGTGACAAATTATCCCTCCTAAACTCCTCAATGGGAACAGGGTTAAATGAGAGGGACAGGAAGAGAGAAAACATCCTTCTACTTAAAGACACAGAGGCTCAGGGACCCCATTTTCCAGGCATAGAAACCCATTACCTGTGTACATTTTGACAAAGCCAGGGTTCCCTTTGCCATTGTCCAATACTGATTTCTGTGTGTGCATGTGCCCACCTCTTTCTTATCACCAATATGATCCTGGATTCACTAGCTGTATGCGTCCATTTTAGATTTTATGTGCCGGTGTCCTTGCAATCATGTTTCCTTGTTGCATCTCTGATTGATATAATTGTTAATGTTTGGATGCTAAAGCAAAATCACCCATAACAAAAAATATTTGCATTTGTATGACCATAGCACAGACTGGAGATGACATTGCAATGCCTGTTGGGTAAAATGCCCAAATGTTCTACACTGTGGTAAGCTGTTTGCATCTTTCATATTGTGAGTTTTTGACACGAATTGAGAAGACAACAAGTGGAGGCTTTCAGTAGCATGAAATGTTTGATATTCTATCATAAAAAGAACTTTGCATTAGATAATTTTTCTCCATTGTAGGATAGTGTCTTTTCTGAACATGAATAAGGTGGGTCAGGCTAGGTACAATGCTTCATGGTTTGGTAAATTAAATATGCATTTGATTTGTGATATTTTCTGATGATGAAACAGCATCGTAACTGAAAGTGCAGGTGCCTTTCAGTGGGGACCCGGTTGTAGCACCCCTTTAAAGAAAGGTGCTCTGGTTCCTAAGTAAACATTGCATCTCATCTCGTGACAGGAAGGGTTGCTAAGAAATGGTTGAGGAGGGAGGTGGACTGAGATTCCAGAGAGGTGCCACAGAAATTGCTGAGTGCAAGCCTTACCTCCTTGGTAGGAGTCAGTAGTGTTCCTGCTTTGGCAGGGGTTTGGCCCAAGAATAGAGGTTAAGTGGGACCCAGACTATCAAGTCTCAATTAAAAGGTAGGATGACACCGATTTCATAAGAAACATTTGTGAACTGACTTTTATTATCAGAGCTCTCCTTGTGAAAAAGATTTTAACATAGTTGATGTTGTAGGAAGGACCTAGATGTAGAGTCTAGGAAAATCTTTTCTCAGAGTGTCTCCTGGGTCATATTTTTTTTTTTTAATTTTGGCTACCTTTGTTCCTCATGGGAGCTTTCAGAAAGTATGGTAGACGACATGCTACTATTTTTGAACAGTTCAAAGGAAACAAATGCCATCTGAAGAACTAAACCTCTTTAACAGCTTAGGGTAAGAATGCTACGTACATGGATGGAAGGTCTGTAATCCCTGCTTTTAAGAAGGGATGGTTGTCCAGGTTCTGTGAGGAGGCCAGGCAGGTGGTGGGCAGCACTCCACAAACATTATTTTCCTCTCCTGCAAAGCTCTATGCTTCACCTCAGTACTCCTGTTTGCACATGCTATTGGAGTTCCAGTGCAAGCTCCTCCAGCCTCCCTCTGCTACCTGCATCTGTTCCTTATGAGCTCTCTCTGACACAAGTGCTTAGCACAGCACAAGCTCGCTGGCGCGAGCATGGTGAATGCTAGAGCAAGCATACCTCTCAACTTTTGGCGAATATAGCAGTGTCCAGAATCTGTTACATAAAATAGGTAATGGAAATTCGGGACTAAATTCCTGGAAATTCAGTCACCACTGTTTCTGGCCCTTGACAGTTATTTCTTGGTATTTTGCTGGCAGTGTGACCCTCCCGAGGCTGGCCTGAAACCAGGGAGATTTTATATTACTGGCATTGGCAAGTGCCCAGACCAGGGATTCTTAACATCATTCTGTAGGCTGTCTGGGTTTTGCGGTGTGTGTTGGGGTGGATGGGCAGAGATAATAAATGAAGTGTGAACTTTGAAAGTGTACCTCAGCTGTGCCCCCTACATTCTCAGGATACTTCCTAAGTGTTGGAAATCATTGCTCAGTTTAGCAAACAAATTTCTCATGTTGTTGAAAATGGGCAACTTTTGACATGTAAGCAAAGATATAAGCCATAAATATAACGTACATGTTGTAGTGTTGTAGTTCTTTTAGTTGCTATTGATGTCTGTGACTTTTCACATTTGAATAACTGGCCTTTAAAGTCAGCCTTTTATCTCCTTTTGGACCTTAAGTGTGGCAATAATAATAATAATAAACCATTCTGTGAAAATCAGATCAGAAAAAGGAATTTAAAACAAAGAATATTTTATTATTAAATTGTATTCAACAATTATGTAACTGTGTGTGTGTTTGTGTGTGTGTGTGTGTGTGTGTGTGTGTGTGTGTGTGTGTGTGATTTTCATGAATGAGAATTGTGGGGTGATTATACTTGTGTGTAATTTGGTGGTGTACTTGCCTAATTTATGGGCGAGAAACTCAGTATATTATGAATGGCTGTATAATTTTTAGGACATAAAATTGGGAAAATGTACAAATTTGTAGTTTTGCATTCCTAGTGGTGAGAATCTAATGTGTGTATTTTGATGAGGGTGATGGTCTTTGCTTAGATATTTGTAATGAGGAGATTTTGGTAGTGTGTGGAGCTTTATTGCATGTAGACAATGTGAGATAACTTTGGATTTTTGGATTAGGTATCTGTAATTTGAGTTTCCAAATATTTTATTTCTTTTTTTCCCTTGAAAGTTGAGATAGTTTTGTTTGTCGTGGAGTTTGGAAAAACATGTTTACTTTGGGCAAGAAATAAGTGAATGTGGACAATGTTAAGAAATTGTTCGTATGTATGTGGCAATACAAAAGGGAGAATATTATTGGAAAATGTAGGGATATTTGTATATTTGGAATGTCATGGATGGTTATAGGATTTGTCTACTGTGTTTTTTGCATGTGAAGGCAGGTGTGTCACAAGATTTTTATACAGGGATGGGGAATGTAGAATGTAGTATGTTTTGTACACTTGTAGTGCCAGCTTCATGTGGTTCTATATTTGGCAGAGGGAGGATTTATTTCTTTGTGGATATTCAAAGTATGTCATCACATTTATGCAAGTGATGAGATTGCACATTTGTGGGAAGATGTGTTTGCACTTTTGTATTGTTATATTATGTTTGATGTAGGTGGAGGAATCTATGAGAAAGGAGTTTACATTTTCTTGTATGGCTTATGAATGTTTATATTTTTTATATATGTCCAGATTTTTGTGTGGAGAATGTTTAGTTAACAAAATGTTTAGTAGAGTGACATGGCAGTTTGGATGAAGGTTTTCTGATGTTCTATACATGGTAAATAGGGATGAATTAGTATACATAAAGCAAATAAACATGGATGTGTATATCTGATGGGTATGAAAGAGTTTACAATACATAGGCAAGTTTGTGGCAGCTGTTGGCTGCATTGGGGTTCATAGTATGATTATGTGTTGATATTGATGATGTTGGAAGTAAAGGAGTCAGATCATGAGCTATGACTCTTGTGTTAAATGTCTTCCAAATACTCTTGTGTTGTGGGCTTTATTTATTTAAGTTAGTCAATTTATTATATATAAATATATAAAAAAAACTCTATAATATATATTTAACCATAGCCATATATAAATAAATATACTGTGTTGAAAAAAATGTGTGACTGTGGTGTGTGCGTGTGTAAGATAGAGCTAGTGATGCTGTGTGTTGTGTTCTAAAGACGTGTGTGTTCTTGCATGGGGTTATGAGTGTGTGTGTGTTTGCGCACACAGGTACATTTGTGTGTGTGTGGAGGGGTGAGCAGGAATGAATGTCAGAATATAACTTCAAGGGTTGTTCTTCACCCTCTACATTGAGTTACAGGTTCTGTCTTATCTTGTTCTGCTGACTGAACCACATGCTTCTTTGCATTTCCCCATCTCTGCCTGCCATCTCCACATAGGAGAGTTAGGATTACAGGCATGTACCCTAATGCATACAGGGTTATGTGGTTAATTAGTCACGGTTGTGTAGAAAGTGCTATACCTATGGAGCCATCTCCTCAGCCCATTTTTAAGGTTTTATTCATCACAAGAAGAACTACTGAAAACTGATTAAACCCTTCTGTTGATAGGGCATAATGGTAAGAAATTGGGTCATCCTAAGTGTGTTGTTAAGCCTGTATGAGAACCAAAAATGGTGTAGTTAAAGTTGCAATCAAGGGCAGTTCACTTGCCGAAGAGATTTGAAGGGACCAGCTCCTATTTCAGCAACTATAACACTTTCTTGCCTGACCTTGTCTTAGTCACTAGGATGTTAGATGCCAGCCTCGTGGCAATGAACCAATCAGAAGATAGATGGTGGTACTATGCTTTACAGCCCTGGGTGTGCGTCACGGACAAGTGCACAGTAAGGATGCGCAGAGCATAGCAACCACCCTGGGAGGGCCTATTGGTCATAACAACCAGTTGACCAATCAACACAGGGCAAACCCTCCAAGCCCATTCCCTATGGAGGGATACTATTGCATCCCAGATACAGCAAGGAGGGCCTAGGCCCTCCCCCAAACAATATGACAGGGCAAACCCACCAATCCTGACCCCGTGCCTACCCCTAGCATTCCCGTTACACTGCGCTATAAGATGCAGATGCTTCGAGCTGTCTTTCCTAGCAATCTGCCATGGTGTGTGGATGAAAGACCTGAGCTAACATGAGGTTACCTCCTTAAACTACAATAAAACTTCGTGCAGTTTTCATCAATCCATTGAATCTGCCTGGTGATTGGGGTGAATGCGGTCCTGGGCTGACATCCTGGAGCCCTGAGCTTCCGGGGGTCTTACAGATTGGTGCAATGAATCATGTCCTTTGCTTTGTCCTGTTATTTCAGAGATCTACAACAGCCTTCCCATTAGAGGCTCAGAAGATTATGGTTAAGAAAAGAGCCTCTGTGTCTCCCACCCTAGTTGACTCTGATTTCCCAGAGCCACCATGTTCCTTATCATCCTCTCTGCCATGATGATAGTGGACTAAACCTTTGAAACTGTGAGCAAGCTATGATTAAATGTGTTATTTTATAAGCATTGCCTTGGTCATGGTGTCTCTTCACAGCAATAGAATAGTGACTAAGACACATGGGAACATGAGATTGGATGTTCAGTTCATATGTAAAATGTTGTTCATCGCAGCATGCATTTGTAATTGCAGCACTGAGAACCCTGTGGAGTCAGGTCAGCCTAGGTAGGCCTAGCTGCTCAGTGAGCACTGGGTCAGTGAGACCCCCTGAGTCTCATATAAGTGTGATGAGCAGGAAGATACAATTTGCTACCCTTCCAATTCTGCGTCACCTTACCACCTCCGACGACAACACACGAAAAACACACAACAACACCACCCATGTCTCTCTCTCTCTCTTCTCTCATCTATACTTCATCTCTATCTCACACAACAAACAACACACACACACACACACACACACAGACAAACACACACACACACTGTCCCCACAGCCCTCCCCTACACACAGAAAAAGAGTAGGCTACTGGTGGGTGGGAGAATTGTAGTTGGAATGTCAAATTAAATTAAAATAAAGAAAATATTAAGGACCATTAGCCTACATTGCGACAATGGCCCAAGGCGAGCTCGGAAAAATAAGGAGGAGCCCAAGAGAAATTTGCATAGTCCCTCTAAGAAGGGGATGGGGACAAGAACCCCTGACCAAAGTGGGAGCCCAGGGGCAAGAAGAGGAAGGAGAGTCTTCAGTTGCTGTTTGAAGCAGAACCAGACACCCATAGCTGAGCACTGAACCATACAACTGGAATTCAATTTTGGAGAGGGAGGATGGTTGAGCAAATGAGCCAAGACAGGGATCGAGAGATCTGCAGAAACAGACTTGACTCACTGATAGAATGGAGACTCTAATTATAATGCTGGGGAAACAGCATTGGAGCAAAACAAACCCGATGAATGTGGGTGCCAGCTAGGCGTCCAAGACAGTCTATGGCTCCTCTAACAGCAGAGCCAGTCTTTATCCCTAGAGTACAAACGGAATTGGGGAGCCCATTCCCTATGTAGGGAAACTATTGCATCCCAGATACAGCAAGTAGGGCCTAGGCCCTCCCCCAAACAATATGACAGACTCTGTAGGTCCTTGGTAGAGGGCCTTACTATCCATGGAGAAGAGTCAGGGTAGGTGGGTCGGTTGGGGTATGTTGGTTGGGGAACATTTAAGGAGGGGAGTGTGAGGGAATGGTGTGATGGATATGCAAATGTGAGTAATTAAAAATAAAAAATAAAAAGACTAGGTCCCCCGACACCGTCTTGCCTGATGCTGTGTGTTACCTGGAGTTGAAATGGGGTCTCATTAAGGCTGTCTTGGCTTAGATTGTTTGTCACCTGCTTGGTCACTGATCTCATGCTCTGTCCTCTGCCCTTCACAAGCAGATGCTTCCTGTAACTGAAACTGAATGCTAAAATGGTTAATGATGAGACCGTCTTCCTGTAGTATTCTCAGAAACTATTAAAGCATGCACTTCCTTATGGATCAAATCTAAGTGGCCCATCTCCTCCTGCTGCTCCTGTCACCTGGATTCCATTTCTTCCAACAAATTCTGAAGATGAAAGAAAGACACGTGTTTGCCTTTGGGGTTATGGAATTTATGTGTGCTCAGGTTAGTTTGTCTTTGTGTAAAACATTAGAATTGATGTGTACGACCTGGATTTGAGGAACTGTATAGAGGAGCTTAAAAGCCATCCGATGTGATTGTGGTGGGGCATGCCTTATATATGTGCTGAATCCTTGGCAGATTATGTGAATATCCAGTGTTTGGCAGTTGTCTGTGTCTATCTGGAGGAAGAAAGGTTATGTGATGTGTATGTTGATCCTGTAGTCAGGTGTGTGTGAATTCATAGCTTGTGTGGATTTTTTCCACTTTTCTGAGGAGGCTGGAGTGTCTAGTATGTCTTGCCAGGAATGACAAGCCAAAGACACCGGTAAAAAGTATTTACTAGACTAGAACTGATATAAAAATTTTAATGAGGAGTCTAAGCCACGGACAGAAGCACAGTGGACAAACCCCGTCCATATGAGAATATAACATTTAGGAGAAGTTACTTTATCTAGTTAGAGCATATTGGTTTTGCTTTTTTGAGTTGATGTGAAATTAGTGAGCTCAAATTCTGTGACCGCAGAGGCTCAGCTATACATACATCGAATATCTGAGTCATGTGTCTCAGACACAGGTCTCCTTCTGCCCATGAGGCAGGCAACATCAGGCTATGAAAGTACAGAACATGGTGATGTACTGTCCTACTGCAAGGAAGACCAACTGATTGTGGGGGACTACTGTAAGGAGCCCTCTGAGGTGGTAGCTGGCGATAAGGAGATGAGATTTAAAGTTTGAGATGCAGTGATGAGGGTGATAGCTCTATCAGTAAGAGCATGCTGCACAGGAATGGCAATCAGATTTCTACTCCCCGTACCTATTTAAAAGCCAGGTGTAGGTGTAAGGGTGCATGTCTATAATCCTAGCTCTGGAGATGTGGAGGCAGCAGGACCACTGAAGTAGATGGTGAGGCATACCGTCCTAATCAGCATGCCCCAGCGAAAGATCCTGTCTGAAACTCCAGGTAGGTATCTCCTGAAGAATGGCACTCAAGTTTGATTTCTGGCCAACACAAACAGGCACACATGCAAGTACACATATATATTTTCACGCACAGAGAAAACAACTTTGTTTTGTAAGGGTTGGCTGAGAAGCCTTAAGCATTTTTAGAGACAGAATCAGCTCACCAAAGCTTTTGAGAAATCAACGGCTTCGGTCTTGAAAAGAATGGAAAATATATAGGACAGATCTCCACTCCTTTATTTCAGGTTAAAATGGTAATTGTCTGACAATATATGGTCTCTGGCAGTGGATCCAGTTCTAACTCTACTGCAATAAAAGGCTTGCTGAATCCCATTCTATATTGAGAGTTACCTTGGTCAGGTTTGACTTGGTGTTGTGTAGGCTATTGAATTTCTTTGTCCTGCCTCAACTAGATAATAGGAGAGATAGTGTATTTCCTAGGGGAGGCCTTACCAGCACCAATGAACAAATGACAGTTGGGTTATAAGAAAGGGTAGAGGGAGGAGGGGAGGAATGGAATTGGAACATAAAAAATAAATTGATAAAAAATCAAAAAATAATAATCACATTATCTTTTAACATCAGTGGACATAATATACTAATAAAATGATACATGCTAATTGCATATGAAAAGAGGATCTCTCCTTCTGCTGCAAACATGAAAAACAGCTCAGCAGTAAAGACATTAACTACATCATAATAAAAGTTTTTGAAATAATTATCCAATCAAATTGACATAAGAAACATTATGGTACTGAGGGATTCCCAATTGTCTGATTGGGTCGTGACCTCCCACATGGTCACTTCAGCTGTTTCTGTGGGTATCTCCAGACTGGTATTGACCTATTTACTCATCATTCTTCCCTTTCAGAAAGTAGATTACATGAGTTCACGTCATTGTTTATCTTTGCCTGTATTCTTCTGCTTCCATCAGCTATGGGATGAAGACTCTAGGATGGCTTGTAAGGTAGGCATCAATCGTACTATAGGGGAAGCACATTTAAGATAGCCTCTCCACTATTGCTTAGATTGTTAGTTTGGATTATCTTTATGAATCACTGGACATTTGCCTAGTTCCATATTTTTCTTTAAACCTATAATTTATACGTCAATTAAGGTATGTCTTTTCAAGGTCTCTTCTATTCTTCCCCCTAATCAATATTCCTGAACCCTCATGTTCTCCTATCCCCCCTTTTCTCCCCTTCTCTTACTCCTAGTTTCCTCCTCCTTCCTAATTCTCCCACTTTAGGAGACCTTATGTCTCTCCCCTTCTCTGAGGACCCATGTTATTCTCTCAGGGTCCTACTTGTTACTAGTTTCTCTGGGTTTGTGGATTGTCGTCTAGTTATCACTTGCTCTGTATATAATATCCATACATTATTGAGTACATAAAACGTTTGTATTTCTGTGTATGTGTTACTTTACTCAGGAAGGTTTCTTCTAGATCCATCCACTTGTTTCATTGTTTTTTCCACTGAGTAATACTCCATTGATTAATTATATCACATTTTCTTTATCCATTCTTTAGTTGAGGGACATCTTGGTATTTTCAAAGTTATTCTGCTGTTATGAACATTCTTGTACACATGCCAATAATTTATGAAAGTATTTCCTTTGGATATATGCCAAAGAGTGGAATTGCCAGATGGTAAAGGTGACTGATACTCAATATTCAGAAAAAACTTTTGACTGCCAAAATGGTTGTACAAGTTTTCAATCACAGCAGCAACAGAGAAACAATCCCCTTTCTCTACATCCTCTCAACTCAACTCCAAACTATCCATGGTATTTTTTTTTCTGTAGCCATTCTGTCAAGTGTAAGATACTATCTCATAGTTTTTATGATTCAAATTTCCCTAATGGCTATGTAAATTGATCAATTTCTTAAGTGTCGTTTAGCAATTTAGATTCGACTATTGACCATACTAAGTCCCCATGCACCAAATTCTTCTATATCACTCCAGCTACACTGAACCTGTTAGAGAGTAATTGTGAAGTAGTATTGAATGAATTTGTATAGCAGACAATTTTCTGAACATAACAATAGCACAGCCACTTAGACTGACATTTCAGTAATGGAGCCTCCTGAGACTGAAAAGTCTTTGTAAGGATGGATGAAGGCTCCAGGATGACATATATGTTAAGTCCTCAATCTCATATAAGGGGATCGAATTTAAGGTATACTCTCCACTGTTGCTCAAAGGACTGTTTGGTGTCATCCTTGTAGATCTCTATGCATTTCTCTACTTCTTGATTTCTCTTTAGTCATATACTGGCTCCCTCTCTGATGCTATCACTTATATTGCTCTCCTCATTTTATCCGGCTACAAAACCAATAGCATATGTAAGGGAAAGGACACAGTCAGCAATACAAAATGTCAGCCCATAGAAAGGGAAAAGATATTCACAACCCCAATATCTGACAGAGTGCTGGCGTTCCAAATTTACAAAGAACTCAAGAAGCTAGTTCTGAAACACCAAATAATCCATTTAAATGTGAGATACAGAACTAAATACAGATTTCTCTATGGATGAATTTAAAATGGCTGAAAGACACATAAATGAGTCCTCAACATCCTTAGTCATCAGGAAAATTCAAATCAAAACCACTTTTCTGCTTTTAATAATGATGTCATATGTGTAAAATTTTATACTAATCTAAAGATCATTGAGGGATCTTCTCTCTCTCACTGTCTTTGTTTTTTTGTCTTTGTATCTCTCTGTCTTTCTTGCTCTCTGTCTCTCTAACTCTGCAAACTGTGTGGGAGCCTGCAGATGTACATGATCTGGAATGCACTCAGAGTATTTTGTGGGTGGCTTTCTGTGGCGTTGCCTCAATAGTGAGGCTCTCTCTCCTTTTCCCATCATTGTGTCCTGTCAAATATTATACCTCTCAGGATCTCTGATGCTTTGGACCAATGGGTTGGAGTTTTGTCAACTAATGTTTCTCAAATTTATGTTTTTCACAAACCCAAAGAATCTTGTAAGATCCAGGGAACAT
>NW_023277152.1:0-25626 GCF_003668045.3 Cricetulus griseus | reverse complement strand
AGCATCCCTAAGTCGAGAGCTAGTCTTGGGTGGGCATGCAGGTGATAGAAACCCTGCTCCAATACCTGGTCTGCAGATCGTCCCTGGGTGTTTCACAAACCAGTAATACATAGGCTTTCCCTCGTGCACATGATTACGCAAATAATCTGGCCAAAATTTGCATTTCGGTTTTGTTGTTGTTGTTGTTGTTGTTAGAACCTTCAGAATTTAATTACTAGAATTTCCTTTATTTACATCCAATTTGTTTTTGATCGCTCCTGTCTCTTGCTTCCTTCATCCCTCCTTCTTATTCTCTGTCTCTGTCTCTGTCTCTGTCTCTGTCTCTCACTCTCGATATCTCTCTTTCTGTGTCTCCCCCTCTCTGTGAGTGAGTGCATGCACACACTGACAAAAAAACTCACTCACACAAACACAACCACACCCACACATGCCCTTTTTGTCCCCGGTTTTGGTGCATCTCCCACAAATTCATTTCATTGGTACGATCTAAATTCTGTCTTCATAAGACTATGTGCACACCTCTGCTCTTGTCTTCTGGTTTCCATTTCTGGAAAATCGATACCTTGAATCGCCAGGATTCTCATGCATTTGGATCCAAGGATGGGTGCCACAATGCCAGAAATCTTTCCCTAATTAGGTGGATGTCCCGGAGGACTTGCACCTTTTATCTAACCTTTATTTCATCTTATTAATTTATTTGTTTGTTAGAGACAGGGTATATCTATGAAGATTCAGAGCCTGTCTTGTAAATGGTTCTGGAGACCAGGGTGGCCTGGAGCACACAGTTCTCTCCTTGACTTTTCCTCTCAAGGGCTGGGATTAAAGTGTGTGCCAATGCAGCACTGCTTATCATTCTTTCTTATAGGTCCAATCACACACACACACACACACACACAAACACACACCCACAATCCCTTTCTTCCTGTGATTCCATAGATCTTAATCTCTCTCACTTGCTTCCTGTAAATCCATATTAATATATGTCTACCAGTACCCACACCTCTTATTTTCTTTTCAGCTTTTGCTTGCTTGCACACTATGCCCTTAAATTCACTGCTTCTCAATGTTTGAGATTTAAATGTGGTTTCCAAAGTTCCTCTTTAGTTTCTAAAATGAAGTAGAAAGTCGGGGATATCTTGGATCGTTTATACTCCCCTCCTATGATTTCCATTTTATTTAGTCTCTCTCTCACAAACACACATACACACACACACACACACACACACTTACAGCCATACGTATTACTGTTAATATCCTTGATGTTCAAATAGCTGTGTGAAAACGGTGCTTTAATGTATTTAAAAATCGATTTACCTATTTGTCTGTATGTTAATCTGCTGTGGTATTTGTCCAATTACGGATCTACCATCTCTAAGTAACCTCCGGTAGCAGCTCTCCGTAAACCCAATTCATCTATGTATCCCTAAGATCTCTTTCTTAGTATCTGCCTACACCCAAATGTATGTGTATATGTCAAAGTTTCCAAAGAGACGAGTAGGAATTCCTTTGTACATAAAATGGAGGGTCTAAGTGTTACAGCTCTCTTGGTGATCAAAGAAAGGCCTGCTTTGCTTGTTGTTTGTTGCTTTGCAGGCATTCAGTGTGTCATTGTCAAAGTTGCCAGTAATCCCAGGACTGAGAGGGGCAGAAAGCGCGGTTCCTCAGTTGCTGGGTCGGTGGGTCAGGGTGGGTTCACTTCCTAGCCCACCATTTCTTGTAATCCTTAAGGGCCTTGGCCATGAGCGGGGCAGGTTTCTTAGCCCTGGTCGTGTTGCTCCCAATGCTGCTGCCGCCCAAGCGCGGGCGGGGAGCCCTCTGCAGAAGGCCAGGACCAGAGGCTTCTGGGAGGCTCTGCACATTTTCTGTGGAGGCTTCCGTTCCGGGTCCAGAGTCTGCATGCTCCCCTGGCCTTGTGACCTGGGCTTGGAAGGCGACCGTCTTGGTTTGGCGCCCTTGAGGCTTCTTGGTTTGTGTGTTCTGGATGCGGGCACACAGGGCTTGTAGCCTCAGCTGGAGGGACTCCTGCATCTTGAGGTGTGTCTGGCTCTCACTCTGGCTGCCAGTCCGCTGAGCAGTGTTTATGTGCATCCCTGGGAAGTCCTCCTTGTGCAGACTCCAGAGCGGGCCTTCCTCCAGAGCAGGTTGGCAGTGAGTTTCCCACCTAGAGTGCTGCTTAGCAAGGCGTCCTTGGTTTGAATTCTGTGGGAGAGGTCTGGCACGTCTGCCACCCGAAACCACCGGCGTTTTGAAGTATTTCCTGCACGCCCAGGGAGCTGCTTCTAGGTCATCCTGCAAGGAAGAGTCCTCAGGGCCATCCTGGGGAAAGCAGGTTTGGAGATTCGAGGTGGTCTCTGGAAAGGGACTGGCAACCAGGAGGAGATTCAGATCCTCGCAGCTTGGAGACTTGTCTCGAGGCACCTTTGCTCCAGGGCTCTGCGCCTCAGCCTTCCAGGTCCTTTTCCTCTTCCTCTTGCGGGGAGGCAGCACAGAAGAAGATGGAGAGCAGTCATAGTCGAGACAAGCCTCAAAAGAACCCGGATGGTGGTCTTCCTGGATGCAGGGTCCTGAGCTCTTTGCCCTCACTAAAGACAGGCTCTGCTTAGCTGGCCCAGCCTCTGGCTTGCTGGAGAGGGTCTTCATCCCTTCAAGAGGCCAGGGCTGCCCCACAGTTCCTTGGGGCTTGCCTACCCTCACCTGGTTCTCTGTCTATAGCTGATGGTCCCAGAAGGATCCTCTTTGTTTCCTTTTCCCTGCTGGCTCCGCGTTTGGGCTGCCATTTGTGATTTGCTTGGAGCTTGTGTCCATGCTCTCAGTCATGCTGTGCTGTGGGCTGATACTACTGACTTCCCACACCTGGCTCCCATTCTCTCTGTGTCCCCGGAAAGCAGGCTTCTGAGGCTTATCTTCAGGAGAGTTGCTGCGAATCTCTGCCTTTGGGCTCCTAGGGAAGTCAAAGTCCTGCTGGGATCCCGGATCGGGCTGGGACCCAAACTGGGACTGCTCTGACCACCGGGCAGCTAAATCCTTGGCAAAGGGGACCAGGAGCTGCTGTTTCTTCATGAGCTTGATGGTCTGCTTGAAGCCAATCTCTTCCATGATGTCGCCTATCATGGGCTGGGAAGAGAGTTTCTTTAGGGTTTTGTAAAGCTGCCTGGGCTCTGTCTCTGTGCACTGGCGCTAGCGCAGTTTGTGCAGGGCTTCAAGGCGGCATTCGGGCTCCATCTCCATAGTCGAGGACCCGAAGAGGGGCAACTGAAAGGCAGCAGGATTATCTGGGCTATACCACTGCCTGGGCAACGTGGCTGGCTCTCTGGGAGCAGAGGACAGAGCTACAGAGCTGGCCTGCTTGTCAGTTGGCTCTCTGTGCCTCAGCACTACTCTGCATGCTCACCTTGCCTTAAAGGTGGTGGTGGTGCCCCGCCTCCTCTGCATGCCCAATCAATCTCCTGGGTTGCTTTTCCTGGGCCCGCCCTTCCGGTCCTACAGGATTCTAGGCCACGCCTATCCCCCTCCTTTCTCCCCCCTCATGGATTTCTTGCGGCCAAATACCGGGATTGGCTGCCAGACCACTGCCTCCCTTACAGGTGTGCCCTGAATCCTGTGACCCCTCTTAATCGGTCTTTCTCCTCTGGGAAGTGGGAGCTGAAAAATGGACGAGTCCATTCTAGGGGTGCATGCCATAATTTGTACCTGTTCAAAAAGCGAAAAGAACAAAGGGATGGGAACCATTTACCTATCACTTTTTGTGCAGTTAATCCAGGGGAAACAAGGCTTCTGAAATGAGCATCCCTAAGTCGAGAGCTAGTCTTGGGTGGGCATGCAGGTGATAGAAACCCTGCTCCAATACCTGGTCTGCAGATCGTCCCTGGGTGTTTCACAAACCAGTAATACATAGGCTTTCCCTCGTGCACATGATTACGCAAATAATCTGGCCAAAATTTGCATTTCGGTTTTGTTGTTGTTGTTGTTGTTGTTAGAACCTTCAGAATTTAATTACTAGAATTTCCTCCAGTTACATCCAATTTGTTTTTGATCGCTCCTGTCTCTTGCTTCCTTCATCCCTCCTTCTTATTCTCTGGCTCTGGCTCTGTCTCTGTCTCTGTCTCTGTCTCTGTCTCTGTCTCTGTCTCTCACTCTCGATATCTCTCTTTCTGTGTCTCCCCCTCTCTGTGAGTGAGTGCTTGCACACACTGACAAAAAAACTCACTCACACAAACACAACCACACCCACACATGCCCTTTTTGTCCCCGGTTTTGGTGCATCTCCCACAAATTCATTTCATTGGTACGATCTAAATTCTGTCTTCATAAGACTATGTGCACACCTCTGCTCTTGTCTTCTGGTTTCCTTTTCTGGAAAATCGATACCTTGAATCGCCAGGATTCTCATGCATTTGGATCCAAGGATGGGTGTCACAATGCCAGAAATCTTTCCCTAATTAGGTGGATGTCCCGGAGGACTTGCACCTTTTATCTAACCTTTATTTCATCTTATTAATTTATTTGTTTGTTAGAGACAGGGTATATCTATGTAGATTCAGAGCCTGTCTTGTAAATGGTTCTGGAGACCAGGGTGGCCTGGAGCACACAGTTCTCTCCTTGACTTTTCCTCTCAAAGGCTGGGATTAAAGTGTGTGCCAATGCAGCACTGCTTATCATTCTTTCTTATAGGTCCAATCACACACACACACACACACACACACAAACACACACCCACAATCCCTTTCTTCCTGTGATTCCATAGATCTTAATCTCTCTCACTTGCTTCCTGTAAATCCATATTAATATATGTCTACCAGTACCCACACCTCTTATTTTCTTTTCAGCTTTTGCTTGCTTGCACACTATGCCCTTAAATTCACTGCTTCTCAATGTTTGAGATTTAAATGTGGTTTCCAAAGTTCCTCTTTAGTTTCAAAAATGAAGTAGAAAGTCGGGGATATCTTGGATCGTTTATACTCCCCACCTATGATTTCCATTTTATTTAGTCTCTCTCTCACAAACACACATACACACACACACACACACACACACACACTTACAGGCATACGTATTACTGTTAATATCCTTGATGTTCAAATAGCTGTGTGAAAACGGTGCTTTAATGTATATAAAAATCGATTTACCTATTTGTCTGTATGTTAATCTGCTGTGGTATTTGTCCAATTACGGATCTACCATCTCTAAGTAACCTCCGGTAGCAGCTCTCCGTAAACCAATGCATCTATGTATCCCTAAGATCTCTTTCTTAGTATCTGCCTACACCCAAATGTATGTGTATATGTCAAAGTTTCCAAAGAGACGAGTAGGAATTCCTTTGTACATAAAATGGAGGATCTAAGTGTTAAAGCTCTCTTGGTGATCATGGAAAGGCTTGCTTTGCTTGTTGTTTGTTGCTTTGCAGGCATTCGGTGTGTCATTGTCAAAGTTGCCAGTAATCCCAGGACTGAGAGGGGCAGAAAGCGCGGTTCCTCAGTTGCTGGGTCGGTGGGTCAGGGTGGGTTCACTTCCTAGCCCACCATTTCTTGTAATCCTTAAGGGCCTTGGCCATGAGCGGGGCAGGTTTCTTAGCCCTGGTCGTGTTGCTCCCAATGCTGCTGCCGCCCAAGCGTGGGCGGGGAGCCCTCTGCAGAAGGCCAGGACCAGAGGCTTCTGGGAGGCTCTGCACACTTTCTGTGGAGGCTTCCGTTCCGGGTCCAGAGTCTGCATGCTCCCCTGGCCTTGTGACCTGGGCTTGGAAGGCGACCGTCTTGGTTTGGCGCCCTTGAGGCTTCTTGGTTTGTGTGTTCTGGATGCGGGCACACAGGGCTTGTAGCCTTCAGCTGGAGGGACTCCTGCATCTTGAGGTGTGTCTGGCTCTCACTCTGGCTGCCAGTCCGCTGAGCAGTGTTGATGTGCGTCCCTTGGGAGTCCTCCTGGTGCAGACTCCAGAGCGGGCCTTCCTCCAGAGCAGGTTGGCAGTGAGTTTCCCACCTAGAGTGCTGCTTAGCAAGGCGTCCTTGGTTTGAATTCTGTGGGAGAGGTCTGGCACGTCTGCCACCCGAAACCACCGGCGTTTTTAAGTATTTCCTGCACGCCCAGGGAGCTGCTTCTAGGTCTTCCTGCAAGGAAGAGTTCTCAGGGCCATCCTGGGGAAAGCAGGTTTGGAGATTCGAGGTGGTCTCTGGAAAGGGACTGGCAACCAGGAGGAGATTCAGATCCTCGCAGCTTGGAGACTTGTCTCGAGGCACCTTTGCTCCAGGGCTCTGCGCCTCAGCCTTCCAGGTGCTTTTCCTCTTCCTCTTGCGGGGAGGCAGCACAGAAGAAGATGGAGAGCAGTCATAGTCGAGACAAGCCTCAAAAGAACCCGATGGTGGTCTTCCTGGAAGCAGGGTCCTGAGCTCTTTGCCCTCACTAAAGACAGGCTCTGCTTAGCTGGCCCAGCCTCTGGCTTGCTGGAGAGGGTCTCCATCCCTTCAAGAGGCCTGGGCTGCCCCACAGTTCCTTGGGGCTTGCCTACCCTCACCTGGTTCTCTGTCTATAGCTGATGGTCCCAGAAGGATCCTCTTTGTTTCCTTTTCCCTGCTGGCTCCGCGTTTGGGCTGCCATTTGTGATTTGCTTGGAGCTTGTGTCCATGCTCTCAGTCATGCTGTGCTGTGGGCTGATACTACTGACTTCCCACACCTGGCTCCCATTCTCTCTGTGTCCCCGGAAAGCAGGCTTCTGAGGCTTATCTTCAGGAGAGTTGCTGCGAATCTCTGCCTTTGGGCTCCTAGGGAAGTCAAAGTCCTGCTGGGATCCCGGATCGGGCTGGGACCCAAACTGGGACTGCTCTGACCACCGGGCGGCTAAATCCTTGGCAAAGGGGACCAGGAGCTGCTGTTTCTTCATGAGCTTGATGGTCTGCTTGAAGCCAATCTCTTCCATGATGTCGCCTATCATGGGCTGGGAAGAGAGTTTCTTTAGGGTTTTGTAAAGCTGCCTGGGCTCTGTCTCTGTGCACAGGCGCTAGCGCAGTTTGTGCAGGGCTTCAAGGCGGCATTCGGGCTCCATCTCCATAGTCGAGGACCCGAAGAGGGGCAACCGAAAGGCAGCAGGATTATCTGGGCTATACCACTGCCTGGGCAACGTGGCTGGCTCTCTGGGAGCAGAGGACAGAGCTTCAGAGCTGGCCTGCTTGTCAGTTGGCTCTCTGTGCCTCAGCACTGCTCTGCATGCTCACCTTGCCTTAAAGGTGGTGGTGTTGCCCCGCCTCCTCTGCATGCCCAATCAATCTCCTGGGTTGCTTTTCCTGGGCCCGCCCTTCCGGTCCTACAGGATTCTAGGCCATGCCTATCCCCCTCCTTTCTCCCCCCCATCATGGATTTCTTGCGGCCAAATACCGGGATTGGCTGCCAGACCACTGCCTCCCTTACAGGTGTGCCCTGAATCCTGTGACCCCTCTTAATCGGTCTTTCTCCTCTGGGAAGTGGGAGCTGAAAAATGGACGAGTCCATTCTAGCGGTGCATGACATAATTTGTACCTGTTCAAAAAGCGAAAAGAACAAAGGGATGGGAACCCTTTACCTATCACTTTTTGTGCAGTTAATCCAGGGGAAACAAGGCTTCTGAAATGAGCATCCCTAAGTCGAGAGTTAGTCTTGGGTGTGCATGCAGGTGATAGAATCCCTGCTCCAATACCTGGTCTGCAGATCGTCCCTGGGTGTTTCACAAACCAGTAATACATAGGCTTTCCCTCCTGCACATGATTACGCAAATAATCTGGCCAAAATTTGCATTTAGGTTTTGTTGTTGTTGTTGTTGTTGTTAGAACCTTCAGAATTTAATTACTAGAATTTCCTTTATTTACATCCAATTTGTTTTTGATCGCTCCTGTCTCTTGCTTCCTTCATCCCTCCTTCTTATTCTCTGGCTCTGGCTCTGTCTCTGTCTCTGTCTCTGTCTCTGTCTCTGTCTCTCACTCTCGATATCTCTCTTTCTGTGTCTCCCCCTCTCTGTGAGTGAGTGCATGCACACACTGACAAAAAAACTCACTCACACAAACACAACCACACCCACACATGCCCTTTTTGTCCCCGGTTTTGGTGCATCTCCCACAAATTCATTTCATTGGTACGATCTAAATTCTGTCTTCATAAGACTATGTGCACACCTCTGCTCTTGTCTTCTGGTTTCCATTTCTGGAAAATCGATACCTTGAATCGCCAGGATTCTCATGCATTTGGATCCAAGGATGGGTGCCAAAATGCCAGAAATCTTTCCCTAATTAGGTGGATGTCCCGGAGGACTTGCACCTTTTTTGTAACCTTTATTTCATCTTATTAATTTATTTGTTTGTTAGAGACAGGGTATATCTATGAAGATTCAGAGCCTGTCTTGTAAATGGTTCTGGAGACCAGGGTGGCCTGGAGCACACAGTTCTCTCCTTGCCTTTTCCTCTCAAGGGCTGGGATTAAAGTGTGTGCCAATGCAGCACTGCTTCTCATTCTTTCTTATAGGTCCAATCACACACACACACACACACACACACACACACAACACACACAACACACACCCACAATCCCTTTCTTCCTGTGATTCCATAGATCTTAATCTCTCTCACTTGCTTCCTGTAAATCCATATTAATATATGTCTACCAGTACCCACACCTCTTATTTTCTTTTCAGCTTTTGCTTGCTTGCACACTATGCCCTTAAATTCACTGCTTCTCAATGTTTGAGATTTAAATGTGGTTTCCAAAGTTCCTCTTTAGTTTCAAAAATGAAGTAGAAAGTCGGGGATATCTTGGATCGTTTATACTCCCCACCTATGATTTCCATTTTATTTAGTCTCTCTCTCACAAACACACATACACACACACACACACACACACACTTACAGGCATACGTATTACTGTTAATATCCTTGATGTTCAAATAGCTGTGTGAAAACGGTGCTTTAATGTATTTAAAAATCGATTTACCTATTTGTCTGTATGTTAATCTGCTGTGGTATTTGTCCAATTACGGATCTACCATCTCTAAGTAACCTCCGGTAGCAGCTCTCCGTAAACCAATGCATCTATGCATCCCTAAGATCTCTTTCTTAGTATCTGCCTACACCCAAATGTATGTGTATATGTCAAAGTTTCCAAAGAGACGAGTAGGAATTCCTTTGTACATAAAATGGAGGGTCTAAGTGTTACAGCTCTCTTGGTGATCAAAGAAAGACCTGCTTTGCTTGTTGTTTGTTGCTTTGCAGGCATTCAGTGTGTCATTGTCAAAGTTGCCAGTAATCCCAGGACTGAGAGGGGCAGAAATCGCGGTTCCTCAGTTGCTGGGTCGGTGGGTCAGGGTGGGTTCACTTCCTAGCCCACCATTTCTTGTAATCCTTAAGGACCTTGGCCATGTGCGGGGCAGGTTTCTTAGCCCTGGTCGTGTTGCTCCCAATGCTGCTGCCGCCCAAGCCCGGGCGGGGAGCCCTATGCAGAAGGCAAAGACCAGAGGCTTCTGGGAGGCTCTGCACGTTTTCTGTGGAGGCTTCCGGTCCGGGTCCAGAGTCTGCATGCTCGCCTGGCCTTGTACGTGGGCTTGGAAGGCGACCATCTTGGTTTGGCGGCTTTGAGGCTTCTTGGTTTGTGTGTTCTGGATGCGGGCACACAGGGCTTGTAGCCTCAGCTGGAGGGACTCCTGCATCTTGAGGTGTGTCTGGCTCTCACTCTGGCTGCCAGTCCGCTGAGCAGTGTTTATGTGCATCCCTGGGAAGTCCTCCTTGTGCAGACTCCAGAGCGGGCCTTCCTCCAGAGCAGGTTGGCAGTGAGTTTCCCACCTAGAGTGCTGCTTAGCAAGGCGTCCTTGGTTCGAATTCTGTGGGAGAGGTCTGGCACGTCTGCCACCCGAAACCACCGGCGTTTTGAAGTATTTCCTGCATGCCCAGGGAGCTGATTCTAGGTCATCCTGCAAGGAAGAGTCCTCAGGGCCATCCTGGGGAAAGCAGGTTTGGAGATTCGAGGTGGTCTCTGGACAGGGACTGGAAACCAGGAGGAGATTCAGATCCTCGCAGCTTGGAGACTTGTCTCGAGGCACCTTGCTCCAGGGCTCTGCGCCTCAGCCTTCCAGGTGCTTTCCACTTCCTCTTGCGGGGAGGCAGCACAGAAGAAGATGGAGAGCAGTCATAGTCGAGACAAGCCTCAAAAGAACCCAGATGGTGGTCTTCCTGGATGCAGGGTCCTGAGCTCTTTGCCCTCACTAAAGACAGGCTCTGCTTAGCTGGCCCAGCCTCTGGCTTGCTGGAGAGGGTCTCCATCCCTTCAAGAGGCCAGGGCTGCCCCACAGTTCCTTGGGGCTTGCCTACCCTCACCTGGTTCTCTGTCTATAGCTGATGGTCCCAGAAGGATCCTCTTTGTTTCCTTTTCCCTGCTGGCTCCGCGTTTGGGCTGCCATTTGTGATTTGCTTGGAGCTTGTGTCCATGCTCTCAGTCATGCTGTGCTGTGGGCTGATACTACTGACTTCCCACACCTGGCTCCCATTCTCTCTGTGTCCCCGGAAAGCAGGCTTCTGAGGCTTATCTTCAGGAGAGTTGCTGCGAATCTCTGCCTTTGGGCTCCTAGGGAAGTCAAAGTCCTGCTGGGATCCCGGATCGGGCTGGGACCCAAACTGGGACTGCTCTGACCACCGGGCGGCTAAATCCTTGGCAAAGGGGACCAGGAGCTGCTGTTTCTTCATGAGCTTGATGGTCTGCTTGAAGCCAATCTCTTCCATGATGTCGCCTATCATGGGCTGGGAAGAGAGTTTCTTTAGGGTTTTGTAAAGCTGCCTGGGCTCTGTCTCTGTGCACAGGCGCTCGCGCAGCTTGTGCAGGGCTTCAAGGCGGCATTCGGGCTCCATCTCCATAGACGAGGACCGAAGAGGGGCAACCGAAAGGCAGCAGGATTATCTGGGCTATACCACTGCCTGGGCAACGTGGCTGGCTCTCTGGGAGCAGAGGACAGAGCTTCAGAGCTGGCCTGCTTGTCAGTTGGCTCTCTGTGCCTCAGCACTGCTCTGCATGCTCACCTTGCCTTAAAGGTGGTGGTGGTGCCCCACCTCCTCTGCATGCCCAATCAATCTCCTGGGTTGCTTTTCCTGGGCCCGCCCTTCCGGTCCTACAAGATTCTAGGCCATGCCTATCCCCCTCCTTTCTCCCCCCCTCATGGATTTCTTGCGGCCAAATACCGGGATTGGCTGCCAGACCACTGCCTCCCTTACAGGTGTGCCCTGAATCCTGTGACCCCTCTTAATCGGTCTTTCTCCTCTGGGAAGTGGGAGCTGAAAAATGGACGAGTCCATTCTAGGGGTGCATGCCATAATTTGTACCTGTTCAAAAAGCGAAAAGAACAAAGGGATGGGAACCATTTACCTATCACTTTTTGTGCAGTTAATCCAGGGGAAACAAGGCTTCTGAAATGAGCATCCCTAAGTCGAGAGCTAGTCTTGGGTGGGCATGCAGGTGATAGAAACCCTGCTCCAATACCTGGTCTGCAGATCGTCCCTGGGTGTTTCACAAACCAGTAATACATAGGCTTTCCCTCGTGCACATGATTACGCAAATAATCTGGCCAAAATTTGCATTTAGGTTTTGTTGTTGTTGTTGTTGTTGTTAGAACCTTCAGAATTTAATTACTAGAATTTCCTTTATTTACATCCAATTTGTTTTTGATCGCTCCTGTCTCTTGCTTCCTTCATCCCTCCTTCTTATTCTCTGGCTCTGGCTCTGTCTCTGTCTCTGTCTCTGTCTCTGTCTCTCACTCTCGATATCTCTCTTTCTGTGTCTCCCCCTCTCTGTGAGTGAGTGCTTGCACACACTGACAAAAAAACTCACTCACACAAACACAACCACACCCACACATGCCCTTTTTGTCCCCGGTTTTGGTGCATCTCCCACAAATTCATTTCATTGGTACGATCTAAATTCTGTCTTCATAAGACTATGTGCACCCCTCTGCTCTTGTCTTCTGGTTTCCTTTTCTTGAAAATCGATACCTTGAATCGCCAGGATTGTCATGCATTTGGATCCAAGGATGGGTGTCACAATGCCAGAAATCTTTCCCTAATTAGGTGGATGTCCCGGAGGACTTGCACCTTTTATCTAACCTTTATTTCATCTTATTAATTTATTTGTTTGTTAGACACAGGGTATATCTATGAAGATTCAGAGCCTGTCTTGTAAATGGTTCTGGAGACCAGGGTGGCCTGGAGCACACAGTTCTCTCCTTGACTTTTCCTCTCAAGGGCTGGGATTAAAGTGTGTGACAATGCAGCACTGCTTATCATTCTTTCTTATAGGTCCAATCACACACACACACACACACACACACACACACACACACACACACAAACACACACCCACAATCCCTTTCTTCCTGTGATTCCATAGATCTCAATCTCTCTCACTTGCTTCCTGTAAATCCATATTAATATATGTCTACCAGGACCCACACCTCTTATTTTCTTTTCAGCTTTTGCTTGCTTGCACACTATGCCCTTAAATTCACTGCTTCTCAATGTTTGAGATTTAAATGTGGTTTCCAAAGTTCCTCTTTAGTTTCTAAAATGAAGTAGAAAGTCGGGGATATCTTGGATCGTTTATACTCCCCTCCTATGATTTCCATTTTATTTAGTCTCTCTCTCACAAACACACATACACACACACACACACACACTTACAGGCATACGTATTACTGTTAATATCCTTGATGTTCAAATAGCTGTGTGAAAACGGTGCTTTAATGTATTTAAAAATCGATTTACCTATTTGTCTGTATGTTAATCTGCTGTGGTATTTGTCCAATTACGGATCTACCATCTCTAAGTAACCTCAGGTAGCAGCTCTCCGTAAACCAATGCATCTATGCATCCCTAAGATCTCTTTCTTAGTATCTGCCTACACCCAAATGTATGTGTATATGTCAAAGTTTCCAAAGAGACGAGTAGGAACTCCTTTGTACATAAAATGGAGGGTCTAAGTGTTACAGCTCTCTTGGTGATCAAAGAAAGGCCTGCTTTGCTTGTTGTTTGTTGCTTTGCAGGCATTCAGTGTGTCATTGTCAAAGTTGCCAGTAATCCCAGGACTGAGAGGGGCAGACAAAGCGCGGTTCCTCAGTTGCTGGGTCGGTGGGTCGGGGTGGGTTAACTTCCTAGCCCACCATTTCTTGTAATCCTTAAGGGCCTTGGCCATGAGCGGGGCAGGTTTCTTAGCCCTGGTCGTGTTGCTCCCAATGCTGCTGCCGCCCAAGCGCGGGCGGGGAGCCCTCTGCAGAAGGCCAGGACCAGAGGCTTCTGGGAGGCTCTGCACATTTTCTGTGGAGGCTTCCGGTCCGGGTCCAGAGTCTGCATGCTTCCCTGGCCTTGTGACCTGGGCTTGGAAGGCGACCGTCTTGGTTTGGCGCCCTTGAGGCTTCTTGGTTTGTGTGTTCTGGATGCGGGCACACAGGGCTTGTAGCCTCAGCTGGAGGGACTCCTGCATCTTGAGGTGTGTCTGGCTCTCACTCTGGCTGCCAGTCCGCTGAGCAGTGTTTATGTGCATCCCTGGGAAGTCCTCCTTGTGCAGACTCCAGAGCGGGCCTTCCTCCAGAGCAGGTTGGCAGTGAGTTTCCCACCTAGAGTGCTGCTTAGCAAGGCGTCCTTGGTTTGAATTCTGTGGGAGAGGTCTGGCACGTCTGCCACCCGAAACCACCGGCGTTTTGAAGTATTTCCTGCACGCCCAGGGAGCTGCTTCTAGGTCATCCTGCAAGGAAGAGTCCTCAGGGCCATCCTGGGAAAAGCAGGTTTGGAGATTCGAGGTGGTCTCTGGAAAGGGACTGGCAACCAGGAGGAGATTCAGATCCTCGCAGCTTGGAGACTTGTCTCGAGGCACCTTTGCTCCAGGGCTCTGCGCCTCAGCCTTCCAGGTGCTTTTCCTCTTCCTCTTGCAGGGAGGCAGCACAGAAGAAGATGGAGAGCAGTCATAGTCGAGACAAGCCTCAAAAGAACCCGGATGGTGGTCTTCCTGGATGCAGGGTCCTGACCTCTTTGCCCTCACTAAAGACAGGCTCTGCTTAGCTGGCCCAGCCTCTGGCTTGCTGGAGAGGGTCTCCATCCCTTCAAGAGGCCAGGGCTGCCCCACAGTTCCTTGGGGCTTGCCTACCCTCACCTGGTTCTCTGTCTATAGCTGATGGTCCCAGAAGGATCCTCTTTGTTTCCTTTTCCCTGCTGGCTCCGCGTTTGGGCTGCCATTTGTGATTTGCTTGGAGCTTGTGTCCATGCTCTCAGTCATGCTGTGCTGTGGGCTGATACTACTGACTTCCCACACCTGGCTCCCATTCTCTCTGTGTCCCCGGAAAGCAGGCTTCTGAGGCTTATCTTCAGGAGAGTTGCTGCGGATCTCTGCCTTTGGGCTCCTAGGGAAGTCAAAGTCCTGCTGGGACCCCGGATCGGGCTGGGACCCAAACTGGGACTGCTCTGACCACCGGGCGGCTAAATCCTTGGCAAAGGGGACCAGGAGCTGCTGTTTCTTCATGAGCTTGATGGTCTGCATGAAGCCAATCTCTTCCATGATGTCGCCTATCATGGGCTGGGAAGAGAGTTTCTTTAGGGTTTTGTAAAGCTGCCTGGGCTCTGTCTCTGTGCACAGGCGCTCGCGCAGTTTGTGCAGGGCTTCAAGGCGGCATTCGGGCTCCATCTCCATAGTCGAGGACCCGAAGAGGGGCAACTGAAAGGCAGCAGGATTATCTGGGCTATACCACTGCCTGGGCAACGTGGCTGGCTCTCTGGGAGCAGAGGACAGAGCTTCAGAGCTGGCCTGCTTGTCAGTTGGCTCTCTGTGCCTCAGCACTGCTCTGCATGCTCACCTTGCCTTAAAGGTGGTGGTGGTGCCCCGCCTCCTCTGCATGCCCAATCAATCTCCTGGGTTGCTTTTCCTGGGCCCGCCCTTCCGGTCCTACAGGATTCTAGGCCATGCCTATCCCCCTCCTTTCTCCCCCCCTCATGGATTTCTTGCGGCCAAATACCGGGATTGGCTGCCAGACCACTGCCTCCCTTACAGGTGTGCCCTGAATCCTGTGACCCCTCTTAATCGGTCTTTCTCCTCTGGGAAGTGGGAGCTGAAAAATGGACGAGTCCATTCTAGGGGTGCATGCCATAATTTGTACCTGTTCAAAAAGCGAAAAGAACAAAGGGATGGGAACCATTTACCTATCACTTTTTGTGCAGTTAATCCAGGGGAAACAAGGCTTCTGAAATGAGCATCCCTAAGTCGAGAGCTAGTCTTGGGTGGGCATGCAGGTGATAGAAACCCTGCTCCAATACCTGGTCTGCAGATCGTCCCTGGGTGTTTCACAAACCAGTAATACATAGGCTTTCCCTCGTGCACATGATTACGCAAATAATCTGGCCAAAATTTGCATTTAGGTTTTGTTGTTGTTGTTGTTGTTGTTAGAACCTTCAGAATTTAATTACTAGAATTTCCTTTATTTACATCCAATTTGTTTTTGATCGCTCCTGTCTCTTGCTTCCTTCATCCCTCCTTCTTATTCTCTGGCTCTGTCTCTGTCTCTGTCTCTGTCTCTGTCTCTGTCTCTCACTCTCGATATCTCTCTTTCTGTGTCTCCCCCTCTCTGTGAGTGAGTGCATGCACACACTGACAAAAAAACTCACTCACACAAACACAACCACACCAACACATGCCCTTTTTGTCCCCGGTTTTGGTGCATCTCCCACAAATTCATTTCATTGGTACGATCTAAATTCTGTCTTCATAAGACTGTGTGCACCCCTCTGCTCTTGTCTTCTGGTTTCCTTTTCTGGAAAATCGATACCTTGAATCGCCAGGATTCTCATGCATTTGGATCCAAGGATGGGTGTCACAATGCCAGAAATCTTTCCCTAATTAGGTGGATGTCCCGGAGGACTTGCACCTTTTATCTAACCTTTATTTCATCTTATTAATTTATTTGTTTGTTAGAGACAGGGTATATCTATGAAGATTCAGAGCCTGTCTTGTAAATGGTTCTGGAGACCAGGGTGGCCTGGAGCACACAGTTCTCTCCTTGCCTTTTCCTCTCAAGGGCTGGGATTAAAGTGTGTGCCAATGCAGCACTGCTTATCATTCTTTCTTATAGGTCCCAATCACACACACACACACACACACACACACACACATTCCCTTTCTTCCTGTGATTCCATAGATCTTAATCTCTCTCACTTGCTTCCTGTAAATCCATATTAATATATGTCTACCAGTACCCACACCTCTTATTTTCTTTTCAGCTTTTGCTTGCTTGCACACTATGCCCTTAAATTCACTGCTTCTCAATGTTTGAGATTTAAATGTGGTTTCCAAAGTTCCTCTTTACTTTCAAATGAAGTAGAAAGTCGGGGATCTTGGATCGTTTATACTCCCCTCCTATGATTTCCATTTTATTTAGTTTCTCTCTCACAAACACACACACACACACACACACACACTTACAGGCATACATATTACTGTTAATATCCTTGATGTTCAATAGCTGTGTGAAAACGGTGCTTTAATGTATTTAAAAATCGATTTACCTATTTGTCTGTATGTTAATCTGCTGTGGTATTTGTCCAATTACGCATCTACCATCTCTAAGTAACCTCAGGTAGCAGCTCTCCGTAAACCAATGCATCTATGCATCCCTAAGATCTCTTTCTTAGTATCTGCCTACACCCAAATGTATGTGTATATGTCAAAGTTTCCAAAGAGACGAGTAGGAACTCCTTTGTACATAAAATGGAGGGTCTAAGTGTTACAGCTCTCTTGGTGATCAAAGAAAGGCCTGCTTTGCTTGTTGTTTGTTGCTTTGCAGGCTTCAGTGTGTTATTGTCAAAGTTGCCAGTAATCCCATGACTGAGAGGGGCAGAAAGCACGGTTCCTCAGTTGCTGGGTCGGTGGGTCGGGGTGGTTCACTTCCTAGCCCACCATTTCTTGTAATCCTTAAGGGCCTTGGCCATGAGCGGGGCAGGTTTCTTAGCCCTGGTCGTGTTGCTCCCAATGCTGCTGCCGCCCAGCCCGGGCGTGGAGCCCTCTGCAGAAGGCCAGGACCAGAGGCTTCTGGGAGGCTCTGCACATTTTCTGTGGAGGCTTCCGGTCCGGGTCCAGAGTGTGCATGCTTCCCTGGCCTTGTGACCTGGGCTTGGAAGGCGACCGTCTTGGTTTGGCGCCCTTGAGGCTTCTTGGTTTGTGTGTTCTGGATGCGGGCACACAGGGCTTGTAGCCTCAGCTGGAGGGACTCCTGCATCTTGAGGTGTGTCTGGCTCTCACTCTGGCTGCCAGTCCGCTGAGCAGTGTTTATGTGCATCCCTGGGAAGTCCTCCTTGTGCAGACTCCAGAGCGGGCCTTCCTCCAGAGCAGGTTGGCAGTGAGTTTCCCACCTAGAGTGCTGCTTAGCAAGGCGTCCTTGGTTTGAATTCTGTGGGAGAGGTCTGGCACGTCTGCCACCCGAAACCACCGGCGTTTTGAAGTATTTCCTGCACGCCCAGGGAGCTGCTTCTAGGTCATCCTGCAAGGAAGAGTCCTCAGGGCCATCCTGGGGAAAGCAGGTTTGGAGATTCGAGGTGGTCTCTGGAAAGGGACTGGCAACCAGGAGGAGATTCAGATCCTCGCAGCTTGGAGACTTGTCTCGAGGCACCTTTGCTCCAGGGCTCTGCGCCTCAGCCTTCCAGGTGCTTTTCCTCTTCCTCTTGCGGGGAGGCAGCACAGAAGAAGATGGAGAGCAGTCATAGTCGAGACAAGCCTCAAAAGAACCCGGATGGTGGTCTTCCTGGATGCAGGGTCCTGAGCTCTTTGCCCTCACTAAAGACAGGCTCTGCTTAGCTGGCCCAGCCTCTGGCTTGCTGGAGAGGGTCTCCATCCCTTCAAGAGGCCAGGGCTGCCCCACAGTTCCTTGGGGCTTGCCTACCCTCACCTGGTTCTCTGTCTATAGCTGATGGTCCCAGAAGGATCCTCTTTGTTTCCTTTTCCCTGCTGGCTCCGCGTTTGGGCTGCCATTTGTGATTTGCTTGGAGCTTGTGTCCATGCTCTCAGTCATGCTGTGCTGTGGGCTGATACTACTGACTTCCCACACCTGGCTCCCATTCTCTCTGTGTCCCCGGAAAGCAGGCTTCTGAGGCTTATTTTCAGGAGAGTTGCTGCGAATCTCTGCCTTTGGGCTCCTAGGGAAGTCAAAGTCCTGCTGGGATCCCGGATCGGGCTGGGACCCAAACTGGGACTGCTCTGACCACCGGGCGGCTAAATCCTTGGCAAAGGGGACCAGGAGCTGCTGTTACTTCATGAGCTTGATGGTCTGCTTGAAGCCAATCTCTTACAGGATGTCGCCCAACATGGGCAGGGAAGAGAGTTTCTTTAGGGTTTTGTAAAGCTGCCTGGACTCTGTCTCTGTGTGCACATGGCGCTAGCGCGCAGCTTGTGCAGGGCTTCAAGGCGGCATTCGGCCTCCATCTCCATAGACGAGGACCGAAGAGGGGAAACCGAAAGGCAGCAGGATTATCTGGGCTATACCACTGCCTGGGCAACGTGGCTGGCTCTCTGGGAGCAGAGGACAGAGCTTCAGAGCTGGCCTGCTTGTCAGTTGGCTCTCTGTGCCTCAGCACTGCTCTGCATGCTCACCTTGCCTTAAAGGTGGTGGTGGTGCCCCACCTCCTCTGCATGCCCAATCAATCTCCTGGGTTGCTTTTCCCGGGCCCGCCCTTCCGGTCCTACAGGATTCTAGGCCATGCCTATCCCCCTTCTTTCTCCCCCCCTCATGGATTTCTTGCGGCCAAATACCGGGATTGGCTGCCAGACCACTGCCTCCCTTACAGGTGTGCCCTGAATCCTGTGACCCCTCTTAATCGGTCTTTCTCCTCTGGGAAGTGGGAGCTGAAAAATGGACGAGTCCATTCTAGGGGTGCATGGCATAATTTGTACCTGTTCAAAAAGCGAAAAGAACAAAGGGATGGGAACCCTTTACCTATCACTTTTTGTGCAGTTAATCCAGGGGAAACAAGGCTTCTGAAATGAGCATCCCTAAGTCGAGAGCTAGTCTTGGGTGTGCATGCAGGTGATAGAATCCCTGCTCCAATACCTGGTCTGCAGATCGTCCCTGGGTGTTTCACAAACCAGTAATACATAGGCTTTCCCTCGTGCACATGATTACGCAAATAATCTGGCCAAAATTTGCATTTAGGTTTTGTTGTTGTTGTTGTTGTTGTTAGAACCTTCAGAATTTAATTACTAGAATTTCCTTTATTTACATCCAATTTGTTTTTGATCGCTCCTGTCTCTTGCTTCCTTCATCCCTCCTTCTTATTCTCTGGCTCTGGCTCTGTCTCTGTCTCTGTCTCTGTCTCTGTCTCTCACTCTCGATATCTCTCTTTCTGTGTCTCCCCCTCTCTGTGATTGAGTGCATGCACACACTGACAAAAAAACTCACTCACACAAACACAACCACACCCACACATGCCCTTTTTGTCCCCGGTTTTGGTGCATCTCCCACAAATTCATTTCATTGGTACGATCTAAATTCTGTCTTCATAAGACTATGTGCACCCCTCTGCTCTTGTCTTCTGGTTTCCTTTTCTGGAAAATCGATACCTTGAATCACCAGGATTCTCATGCATTTGGATCCAAGGATGGGTGTCACAATGCCAGAAATCTTTCCCTAATTAGGTGGATGTCCCGGAGGACTTGCACCTTTTATCTAACCTTTATTTCATCTTATTAATTTATTTGTTTGTTAGAGACAGGGTATATCTATGAAGATTCAGAGCCTGTCTTGTAAATGGTTCTGGAGACCAGGGTGGCCTGGAGCACACAGTTCTCTCCTTGACTTTTCCTCTAAAGGGCTGGGATTAAAGTGTGTGCCAATGCAGCACTGCTTATCATTCTTTCTTACTAGGGTCTCACACACACACACGACACACACACACACACACACACAAACACCACACCCACAATCCCTTTCTTCCTGTGATTCCATAGATCTCAATATCTCTCACTTGCTTCCTGTAATTCCATATTAATATATGTCTACCAGTACCCACACCTCTTATTTTCTTTTCAGCTTTTGCTTGCTTGCACACTATGCCCTTAAATTCACTGCTTCTCAATGTTTGAGATTTAAATGTGGTTTCCAAAGTTCCTCTTTAGTTTCTAAAATGAAGTAGAAAGTCGGGGATATCTTGGATCGTTTATACTCCCCTCCTATGATTTCCATTTTATTTAGTCTCTCTCTCACAAACACACACACACACACACACACACACACTTACAGGCATACGTATTACTGTTAATATCCTTGATGTTCAAATAGCTGTGTGAAAACGGTGCTTTAATGTATTTAAAAATCGATTTACCTATTTGTCTGTATGTTAATCTGCTGTGGTATTTGTCCAATTACGGATCTACCATCTCTAAGTAACCTCAGGTAGCAGCTCTCCGTAAACCAATGCATCTATGCATCCCTAAGATCTCTTTCTTAGTATCTGCCTACACCCAAATGTATGTGTATATGTCAAAGTTTCCAAAGAGACGAGTAGGAATTCCTTTGTACATAAAATGGAGGGTCTAAGTGTTACAGCTCTCTTGGTGATCAAAGAAAGGCCTGCTTTGCTTGTTGTTTGTTGCTTTGCAGGCATTCAGTGTGTCATTGTCAAAGTTGCCAGTAATCCCAGGACTGAGAGGGGCAGAAAGCGCGGTTCCTCAGTTGCTGGGTCGGTGGGTCAGGGTGGGTTCACTTCCTAGCCCACCATTTCTTGTAATCCTTAAGGGCCTTGGGCATGAGCGGGGCAGGTTTCTTAGCCCTGGTCGTGTTGCTCCCAATGCTGCTGCCGCCCAAGCCCGGGCGGGGAGCCCTCTGCAGAAGGCCAGGACCAGAGGCTTCTGGGAGGCTCTGCACATTTTCTGTGGAGGCTTCCGGTCCGGGTCCAGAGTCTGCATGCTTCCCTGGCCTTGTGACCTGGGCTTGGAAGGCGACCGTCTTGGTTTGGCGCCCTTGAGGCTTCTTGGTTTGTGTGTTCTGGATGCGGGCACACAGGGCTTGTAGCCTCAGCTGGAGAGACTCCTGCATCTTGAGGTGTGTCTGGCTCTCACTCTGGCTGCCAGTCCGCTGAGCAGTGTTGATGTGGGTCCCTGGGGAGTCCTCCTGGTGCAGACTCCAGAGCGGGCCTTCCTCCAGAGCAGGTTGGCAGTGAGTTTCCCACCTAGAGTGCTGCTTAGCAAGGCGTCCTTGGTTCGAATTCTGTGGGAGAGGTCTGGCATGTCTGCCACCCGAAACCACCGGCGTTTTGAAGTATTTCCTGCACACCCAGGGAGCTGCTTATAGGTCTTCCTGCAAGGAAGAGTCCTCAGGGCCATCCTGGGGAAAGCAGGTTTGGAGAGTCGAGGTGACTCTGGAAAGGGACTGGCAACCAGGAGGAGATTCAGATCCTCGCAGCTTGGATACTTGTCTCGGGGCACCTTTGCTCCAGGGCTCTGCGCCTCAGCCTTCCAGGTGCTTTTCCTCTTCCTCTTGCGGGGAGGCAGCACAGAAGAAGATGGAGAGCAGTCATAGTCGAGACAAGCCTCAAAAGAACCCGGATGGTGGTCTTCCAGGATGCAGGGTCCTGAGCTCTTTGCCCTCACTAAAGACAGGCTCTGCTTAGCTCGCCCAGCCTCTGGCTTGCTGGAGAGCGTCTCCATTCCTTCAAGAGGCCAGGGATGCCCCACAGTTCCTTGGGGCTTGCCTACCCTCACCTGGTTCTCTGTCTATAGCTGATGGTCCCAGAAGGATCCTCTTTGTTTCCTTTTCCCTGCTGGCTCTTCGTTTGGGCTGCCATTTGTGATTTGCTTGGAGCTTGTGTCCATGCTCTCAGTCATGCTGTGCTGTGGGCTGATACTACTGACTTCCCACACCTGGCTCCCATTCTCTCTGTGTCCCCGGAAAGCAGGCTTCTGAGGCTTATCTTCAGGAGAGTTGCTGCAAATCTCTGCCTTTGGGCTCCTAGGGAAGTCAAAGTCCTGCTGGGATCCCGGATCGGGCTGGGACCCAAAATGGGACTGCTATGACCACTGGGCGGCCAAATCCTTGGCAAAGGGGACCAGGAGCTGCTGTTTCTTCATGAGCTTGATGGTCTGCTTGAAGCCAATCTCTTCCAGGATGTCGCCCAACATAGGCTGGGAAGAGAGTTTCTTTAGGGTTTTGTAAAGCTGCCTGGGCTCTGTCTCTGTGCACAGGCGCTCGCGCAGCTTGTGCAGGGCTTCAAGGCGGCATTCGGCCTCCATCTCCATAGACGAGGACCAAAGAGGGGCAACCGAAAGGCAGCAGGATTATCTGGGCTATACCACTGCCTGGGCAACGTCGCTGGCTCTCTGGGAGCAGAGGACAGAGCTTCAGAGCTGGCCTGCTTGTCAGTTGGCTCTCTGTGCCTCAGCACTGCTCTGCATGCTCACCTGGCCTTAAAGGTGGTGGTGGTGCCCCGCCTCCTCTGCATGCCCAATCAATCTCCGGGTTGATTTTCCTGGGCCCGCCCTTCCAGTCCTACAGGATTCTAGGCCACACCTATCCCCCTCCTTTTCCCCCCCTCATGGATTTCTTGCGGCCAAATACCGGGATTGGCTGCCAGACCACTGCCTCCCTTACAGGTGTGCCGTGAATCCTGTGACCCCTCTTAATTGGTCTTTCTCCTCTGGGAAGTGGGAGCTGAAAAATGGACTAGTCCATTCTAGGGGTGCATCCCATGAATTGTACCTGTTCACAAAGCGAAAAGAACAAAGGGATGGGAATCCTTCACCTATCACTTTTTGTGCAGTTAATCCAGGGGAAACAAGGCTTCTGAAATGAGCATCCCTAAGTCGAGAGCTAGTCTTGGGTGTGCATGCAGGTGATAGAATCCCTGCTCCAATACCTGGTCTGCAGATCGTCCCTGGGTGTTTCACAAACCAGTAATACATAGGCTTTCCCTCGTGCACATGATTACGCAAATAATCTGGCCAAAATTTGCATTTAGGTTTTGTTGTTGCTGTTGTTGTTGTTAGAACCTTCAGAATTTAATTACTAGAATTTCCTTTATTTACATCCAATTTGTTTTTGATCGCTCCTGTCTCTTGCTTCCTTCATCCCTCCTTCTTATTCTCTGGCTCTGTCTCTGTCTCTGTCTCTGTCTCTCACTCTCGATATCTCTCTTTCTGTGTCTCCCCCTCTCTGTGAGTGAGTGCATGCACACACTGACAAAAAAACTCACTCACACAAACACAACCACACCCACACATGCCCTTTTTGTCCCCGGTTTTGGTGCATCTCCCACAAATTCATTTCATTGGTACGATCTAAATTCTGTCTTCATAAGACTATGTGCACCCCTCTGCTCTTGTCTTCTGGTTTCCTTTTCTTGAAAATCGATACCTTGAATCGCCAGGATTGTCATGCATTTGGATCCAAGGATGGGTGTCACAATGCCAGAAATCTTTCCCTAATTAGGTGGAAGTCCCGGAGGACTTGCACCTTTTATCTAACCTTTATTTCATCTTATTAATTTATTTGTTTGTTAGAGACAGGGTATATCTATGAAGATTCAGAGCCTGTCTTGTAAATGGTTCTGGAGACCAGGGTGGCCTGGAGCACACAGTTCTCTCCTTGAATTTTCCTCTCAAGGGCTGGGATTAAAGTGTGTGCCAATGCAGCACTGCTTATCATTCTTTCTTATAGGTCCAATCACACACACACACACACACACACACACACACACAACACACACCCACAATCCCTTTCTTCCTGTGATTCCATAGATCTTACTCACTCTCACTTGCTTCCTGTAAATCCATATTAATATATGTCTACCAGTACCCACACCTCTTATTTTCTTTTCAGCTTTTGCTTGCTTGCACACTCTGCCCTTAAATCCACTGCTTCTCAAGTTTTGAGATTTAAATGTGGTTTCCAAAGTTCCTCTTTAGTTTCTAAAATGAAGTAGAAAGTCGGGGATATCTTGGATCGTTTATACTCCCCTCCTATGATTTCCATTTTATTTAGTCTCTCTCTCACAAACACACATACACACACACACACACACACTTACAGGCATACGTATTACTGTTAATATCCTTGATGTTCAAATAGCTGTGTGAAAACGGTGCTTTAATGTATTTAAAAATCGATTTACCTATTTGTCTGTATGTTAATCTGCTGTGGTATTTGACCAATTACGGATCTACCATCTCTAAGTAACCTCAGGTAGCAGCTCTCCGTAAACCAATGCATCTATGCATCCCTAAGATCTCTTTCTTAGTATCTGCCTACACCCAAATGTATGTGTATATGTCAAAGTTTCCAAAGAGACGAGTAGGAATTCCTTTGTACATAAAATGGAGGGTCTAAGTGTTACAGCTCTCTTGGTGATCAAAGAAAGGCCTGCTTTGCTTGTTGTTTGTTGCTTTGCAGGCATTCAGTGTGTCATTGTCAAAGTTGCCAGTAATCCCAGGACTGAGAGGGGCAGAAAGCGCGGTTCCTCAGTTGCTGGGTCGGTGGGTCAGGGTGGGTTCACTTCCTAGCCCACCATTTCTTGTAATCCTTAAGGGCCTTGGCCATGAGCGGGGCAGGTTTCTTAGCCCTGGTCGTGTTGCTCCCAATGCTGCTGCCGCCAAAGCGCGGGCGGGGAGCCCTCTGCAGAAGGCCAGGACCAGAGGCTTCTGGGAGGCTCTGCACATTTTCTGTGGAGGCTTCCGTTCCAGGTCCAGAGTCTGCATGCTCCCCTGGCCTTGTGACCTGGGCTTGGAAGGCGACCGTCTTGGTTTGGCGGCCTTGAGGCTTCTTGGTTTGTGTGTTCTGGATGCGGGCACACAGGGCTTGTAGCCTCAGCTGGAGGGACTCCTGCATCTTGAGGTGTGTCTGGCTCTCACTCTGGCTGCCTGTCCGCTGAACAGTGTTGATGTGCATCCCTAGGGAGTCCTCCTGGTGCAGACTCCAGAGCCGGCCTTCCACCAGAGCAGGTTGGCAGTGAGTTTCCCACCTAGAGTGCTGCTTAGCAAGGCGTCCTTGGTTCGAATTCTGTGGGAGAGGTCTGGAACGTCTGCCACCCGAAACCACTAGCGTTTTGAAGTATTTCCTGCACGCCCAGGGAACTGCTTCTAGGTCATCCTGCAAGGAAGAGTCCTCAGGGCCATCCTGGGGAAAGCAGGTTTGGAGATTCGAGGTGGTCTCTGGAAAGGGACTGGCAACCAGGAGGAGATTCAGATCCTCGCAGCTTGGAATCTTGTCTCGAGGCACCTTTGCTCCAGGGCTCTGCGCCTCAGCCTTCCAGGTGCTTTTCCTCTTCCTCTTGCGGGGAGGCAGCACATAAGAAGATGGAGAGCAGTCATAGTCGAGACAAGCCTCAAAAGAACCCGGATGGTGGTCTTCCTGGATGCAGGGTCCTGGGCTCTTTGCCCTCACTAAAGACAGGCTCTGCTTAGCTGGCCAGCCTCTGGCTTGCTGGAGAGGGTCTCCATTCCTTCAAGAGGCCAGGGATGCCCCACAGTTCCTTGGGGCTTGCCTACCCTTACCTGGTTCTCTGTCTATAGGTGATGGTCCCAGAAGGGTCCTCTTTGTTTCCTTTTCCCTGCTGGCTCCGCGTTTGGGCTGCCATTTGTGATTTGCTTGGAGCTTGTGTCCATGCTCTCAGTCATGCTGTGCTC